>NC_068366.1:40873174-40990674 GCF_020536995.1 Dreissena polymorpha
CAAATCTATAGACTTGAAGCTAGGCGTCGCCACATTAACCTCCTCATAAGTGGCATTCCAGAAGAGATGGATGAAGATTGTCTGAGCAAATCTCGACAATTGAGAGAGAACCTTGAGATCAATCCGTGCCCCCCCCTATCCCGCGCTCCTACAGGTTAGGTAAGTACAAGCACGGTTCCACTAGGATCATACTGTACTGTCTTGATACCGTGACACAGATACATCTTTTCCAGTGCCAGGAAGATTCGCGGTACACACTTCAATATCAACAGAGATTTCCCGAGAGCTGGTAAACGTCACGTAAACAACTGTTGCCCAATACAAACATAAAAGCCAAGACAACCCAAACAGTAAATTCAGTCTCTTATGCCTTTCCCGAATGGGATATCTATGCAAGGCAGTTCGTTGTACCAAGAAAAAACTTCGATTACAAACACAAAACTTCAACGAGTCATTCACAAAATCCAAAAAACACAGCCATCAAAACCACGTATTCCTCATGCCCAGTCATGTAACAGAGCTGTTTGAGAGGAGCGTAGCCAGCGAACCGACTTCCCCACCAAAGAGCGTAGAACGCCACGCAAACAACACTCTCCCTCGCGTTTAGTAAAAGGAATCCTCGCAAACACGCTCCCAGCAGGAAACCACCAAGTCGCCACCCGACACGTCCCGACAGCCTCCTTCATGCAAGCCCCCATTACATCCAACGGCGTGGGATATTCCTAGAACACAACGGTCCGGGTTTTCCAACTAGGAACCCGGGGAAAGACATTGTAACCCCCATCTGAAATACAATTGCATAAAATAAGGAAGTTTTAAATGGAGTGGGCTGAAAAAAAGACTTCATATACCTGAATTTGTAAAATTTATAAACACGTTTGATATTTTGTATTGTGAAACGTATGCTGACTTGACAAGATATCCTTGATATACACATTTCTTCTTTTATACAAGCACCGTTCCCAAGTATAAAAAAAGAAAGTCTGGAGGCATTGGTGTTTATTTCAGAGACTGTATGTCCCCTTATCGTTACATTACTCCACAATTCATGTATGTCATATATAAATGTTCTAATGATTTGTGTTAAATTGTGTCAAATTGAATTGTATAACACCATACGAAAATTACAAAATTCATTATTTTGAGACGAAAGTCTAAGAATTTGTTGGTTAATACGGGCCCCGAACAAAATAATTAAATGTTTGAATTGCAATCATTGTATTATTTTGTGTAACGATTTACATTGAGAATATTAACATTTAAAACATTTGACAAAATAATTACATATTTATTTAAATATCCACACCAAACAGTTGTTAATTTCAAAATGATTCAAATAAAATTACAACGTTTTCATAATTACATCGTGGTATTTGTTGTTTTTTGTGTTGTTTAAGCAGAAAAAAAGCTGCCAGCCCTTTCTGGCTTTCTTCATTTCAATGTTGACCCGCTCGCTTTTAACTCAGGAAATATCTATGTAGATGTTAAATAATTATCGATGCGCAGGCACAGAGGGTTATGAAGACTTCGGCATTCAGCAATATATAGAATGAGCATATATTTGCAGAGCGTTATCGAAAAAAGTCGTACGAAAGCTCGTCTTCAAACAGAAGCCTTTCTATATGTAAACAAATTATGATTAATGACCTTTAAAGCTGTATTTCAATACCTTATTTATATCACGAACAGTTGATATTATTATACAATAACACTAACAATACATAGTTTTGTATAAAACTGTTATATTGTAATTATGTGTCTTGGGCATAAGTTAATGTATAGCACAAACAAAGCAGAATGCCCGATAAAGCCAACAAACTCGAAACAACCTTCGGCAAGCAGTACTGAACCAAATGTGTCCGTTCCTAGAGTGAAATTGATTCGTTCGGATGAAAACTTTGTAATATCTGTGATCCTGAAAAATACATGAATAATTTTGTAAAATGTATCGCGATTATTCAGATTGCTTTTCGAGTGAAAATCATGCATCAATATTAATATTTAAAACATGTAGCGCTCATTTGTGTGTAAGTAATTGAAGGCATCATAACACATTGCACGTACATGTTGTCTTTCGGTTATATAAGCATGATATTATTGCATGATGTTAAACAAATGAAAGTATAAGAACATAAAACGGATACAGTGACACAAACAATTGATTACAATATGAGTAAAGCTACATATTAATATAGGTAGAAAGGACTTGAAGATACCGGAGGAAAATGAAAAACAGTTTCAATATTAAATGTTAATTAAAAGACGGATAGAAAAATAAACGATACGAAAATGAGTGATTTTACAGTGAAATTAACATACCAGATGTGATGGCGGGTGACTGTGTTTACAGAGACACGCCACCTACCAACGGCCTTACCAAAAGGTGGCGTTCCGGTCAACACCGTGTACAAACTCGTCCATTATCCAGTTGCTATCTTAAAGACATAATGACAATAGTGGCTTTAAGTTATAATTTTTGTTAAATGCTTTTAGAATAATTACACATTTTCCAATAACTGTACTTAATTGGTACATTTAAATGGGCATTTTCACAGATTTTGGCTTGTATTGAAGTTTGTCATTAAAAGATTTATATTGATAAATTAAAACATCAGACCTACAGATATCCAGTAAAAAAAAAACAAGAATGCAATTAAAAAAAGATTTAAAAAAAGTAACCCTCAACTGGGCTCGTACCACTGACCCTTGGAGTCCTGGAGTAAAAAGTCTTTCGCTTAGACCAATCGGCTACCGTGCTCATGCTATGAGGGAATGTATATTTTACTTCATATAAGCAATCCTCGTAGTTTCAAAAAATATAACGACAACAACAGAACTTTCCAAATTATTAAATCGTTTCACGTTGCAACGCTTAATAATTTTCACGTTCTCAAATCGTCAAAAGATGCATATAATGGATATTTTAGAGCATGGTAAATGTTCAGTATTACTATTTCCTTACGAATATCATAACTAAAACGAAAATTGCGAATCTAAAACAACTGTTTTTAATTTTGTCAATTTACCAAAACGTGAAAACGCCCCTTTAATCAATAATTGTGAATTTCATGTTTTAAACATTAAAGTCAACAAAGAGTTGTTTGTTTTGCTGATTGATCAATGTAATATAATAATATCGAGAATAAATTTCAAGGACAACGAGAGATATAGTGTACCAAAGTGTAGACAGGTGAGAGGTTTAAATAAATTGTTTAAGGGTTAACAACAATTGCTAGGTTGACCCGGCTAAGTTGAAATTCTGACAAAAAGGACTGTTCTATCTGAAAGGAAGTTATGTGAATAAAGTTTGTGTTGAAGGAGCTGACTTACAGCTCTTGAAAATAATGCACATAACGAAAATTAATCAATTGCGGTCGTTGGGAAACTTTGAAACCCGTTATTGAGGTGGTCATCTCTTCAATCTTGAACATAGCATGACGAAATGTTCCTGTATAACACCCAACAGTTCGTTCAAATTCATCACAGGAGGGATTCGATTCGGGTTCGGGACCGTTAAATTCCTAAGTAAGTATTGTGTGAGGTGTGCGTCAATCACGGACACAAACACAACAGCGATGAAAAGGCCAATCAGCCGCTGCATGACTTCTGTGTTAAAATAAAAAATAAAGCAATAATTAACGGGAATACTACGACGATCGTTCTTTACAATATAAGTCTTTGTCTAAATCTTGACAGTTGAACCAAAGACATTTAATAATTATTAGGCAAAAAAAAATTTTTTGTTTGATATATGTTAAGTGCTGTGTTAAATTACCCTTTAATATGACCCGTTAGTACTACAAGGTGGAAAAGGGTTGTTGGTTTCGCTTACCTGACAAACCTTTTTTGTCGACCCTAAACTTAATTTTGGTATTAAGCTTTGTAGATTCTATCATGTGTTCAACATTTGACAATATTCATTAAATTGAAGATAATGTTATGTCACATTTGATCATAACAGCTTTGAAAATTCACTTTTATTGGATTGCATTTTTTAATAACTAGAGTAATATGTATTCGAAATATTTTTAAAGAAGCGCCATTAATAATTTTAAAATTAAAACAACGGGCAAATTATAGACCTTTTTAATTCGATATCAAAATGAACTTCACGTAAGCTGTTTAAATACAAAGAAATCTAAATATGTTTAGTCTTTCATCGATTTAAGTCAAGTGTTTTTGAAAAAGACTAAATGCATTAAAAATAATTAATTGAAGACTCTTCAATGTTTATGGAATCATTATCTTACAAAATCAAATGTACACTATCAATTCAATCTTTGAAATAAACTTCTAAATATCATTATATGATAGTCTGCAAAATAAAATGCGATGAAATCTCAGCTCTGGCAATAGAAAAAATGAATTTAGATCGCCTGAATGGCCATGAAAAAAAATCCGAGAAAATAAACCAATAAATAATCAATTGACGCATTTCAGGTGAAAATTCTTACAGTGACACCGCTAGGTTACTCCATTTAGTTTTCTATCATTAGTGATCTCTCTTAGACGGTATAGAGAGTGTAAAGTCACGCTCGCGTAGTCAAAATGTCGTTTTACTTTTTGGTAAACTGGAATTGCATTCTACGCCGATACATGAAATAATATTGCGAGGGTTTGTTATAAATTAAGTAAAACGGTTGAATGTTTGTTATTAATAGCTTGAAATTACAAAATAACCGAAACAGTTTTTTATCATTCATATGATTAAGATCGATACCCGTGAGCAACGGTTTGTATTTTACTGGTAAATACTTGTTGCCGAGAATTACACTTGTATTGTTCTGCTAAGGCCTACAATGTTTAAATTGAAAGCTTCTGGCTATGAAAAATTTCCTCTGACTTTAACAATTTCAAAGTTTCATAGCTAAGCTATGAAGATAAAAAAGTTAATATTGCAGACTTTCATATCACTGTCATACAATTAGCATTCTTATTTTAAAGATTTGACATTTTCAGCTTCATATGTCTAATAACTACGGGGTGAAGATATATATCATAACGCTTCCTGTTAGTACTTAGCCCCCGCCCCCTAATAGTCCGGCAGAAAAGTGGCCATTTTTCACTTAACCCGACATTGAGGTGTTATAGTAAATGTTATAAGTGTTTTTGTTAGGGGACATGTCACTGATGAAGAATCCAAATGGATGCCGGGTATCTTTGATGGGTTTTGAGAAATTCAAGATGGCGTCCAAGATGGGCGGAAATTTTCAGTCTTTCTTGTTTAAAAATATAAATATGCCTTGTTTTATGCTTTATAATGTTATTTGATATTGTTTTACATGTAAAATATGATTAAAGAAGTGCAATCGTGTGCTATTTAAAATAAAATGAAAATGGTGTCCAAAATGGGGGCTCAAAAATTGCTCCTTATTCCAAGATAAATGTACTGAAGATCTAGATATTCAAATTTTCTCATAAAAATAAAGAATATTGAAAAATAATACAATTTGTTAGCATTATGTTTAATAATGGTTCGATAAATGAATTTTGATATTACATATGTAGAGTATAATATAACACAGAACATATCGCCTACTCCGACCATTGGAGAAAAATTATATTATCTTTGTGTACAGTAGCAGCAATTCGTAAAAGTAAGGTTTGTGTGATGAAAAAAACGCCTTTGTCATAAATGTTATAAAGCACATTATGTTCAATTGAAACACCCATAATACGTATTATTCAACTTTGTTCGTCAAGGTCATGCTCTGGTCGCATTTTTTAACATCATGGTATAAAGTAGTATGTATACTAGTTTAGCTCATGTTGTGAGTTTTCGTCTAACTAACGTGATGTTCAAATGTAATATTAGTTCAGTTCCATGTTTGTTTTTCATACCAACAATAACATAATACATCTTTCCTTCATAATCGACACAGTAAGATATCTACGGGCATGTTTTGTCTGCTCATTGTTACATTGTATTACATCAACCTGAATCTTTGACAAGCGCAAACGATATCACATGGAAGTCGCCCTTGATTACACGAGCACCGAAGTGTTTGAACATAGGCTATCGCTTGTACACCCACATTTTATCATTTTTAAGCACATTGAGTGGCGCTAAAGCAACAATTGATGCTATTGTAGTGGGTAAAAGTGTGTTTGACACATCGTCCTTTCGCCAACCATAATCACATGGATCTAGATCGGGTGGGTCTGCATCTAATGCGTGTTTCCAAATACACTCTGTATGTGAGCACGTTCACATTTTCATAGAATGCTTTTGTGGTTGGTGGCAAGCTTGCTAGCGATGGCATAGCCTTACCCGACTTGCCTACCCTGGCTGCCCAAAGGGTCTGTCTCGTAATAGACATTTGCTCAGGCTTTCCATAGCATGCTGAGGCAAATGTTGTCGCTTCCTTCACAATTTCTTTCATAACAAGCTGTCATATCGCCAAACAGTCTGATGGACTTGCCTGTGTTCAGCATTTTAATAACTGTACCCTTACCGATACCACAATATCCAGCCACAGTGTCGCATCCAGATATAGCGTGAGCAGACAGCAAGTCGGTCGCGATATTTATATGCTTTTGGGCAGTTTTGCAAATGTCTATAACTTTCACCAGTGATTCCATGATGACCAATAATGAAAGTTAAAGAACAACATAGTAATATAACAACAAAACAAACACGTCTGTATTATCAGTTATCACAGAAATGCCAGTGTGTCCTGCTTCTACAGCATCAGCCATTTGTTTTATCATAATAACGTCAGCTTTTTCGTGGGTTGTTTTTAAATCAGCTCGATTGATTATGACACCTTTATTTATTTCAGTGGGCTTATCATGATCTCCTGTAACGACTTATTTTCGTGTCTGAGTGCACAGGTGATGAAATTCTTTATCCATGCATAAAGCTTTACAACTCAGAGAGATCAGCTGTTGTTTGTTCTCAGTAACACCTAGCATAACATTCTGTGTTGGTAATGCCATGTCATCCGTTAGTTTTACACCCTTGAGACATTTAATTGTCTCCCTGACCTCGCCACACTTTTGGTGATGAACTGCATGTATCGGTCAAACACTAAGTAGACATCACATTTATTCAGAATTTGTTTTATATAAGATTTAAAGTTGTCAATATAGTCATGTATCTTTCCGTCTAATGGCCATTGAATGACATACAGGACAGCACATCCATCAATAACTCAACATGTGATCTGGCTTTCAATGTGCCGTTCAGACACTTCTATTTTAGTTGATTCTTTAGCACAGATTTGGTTTTCCCTTTTCTGAGTTCCCCTGTATCAGTAAACATAGCAGTAGGTACTTGAGCCCATTCATGGTTTAGTGTATGTTTAATGTCAGTTTCCCACGAACTAGCTTGTAAGCCGATCATTCTTGAATAAATCAGGTTGATGTCATACACTTTGGTGTATGCAACCCTAATGTTCTTTCTAGACACAACATGGGTCTCAACCTTTTTAGATATTGACCTATTAAAATTTTCCGGCCATGAGTTTTGGAATTCAATCATTTGGGCTTTACCAAAATCTATTGATTTATCAACATAAACAGACGATGGTGCCATTGTTACAGTCACATTGCTCACTAGACTGTGTGGGTGCTTGCTTGCATCCAACGGATCAATACATTCTGTCAATTTTCTCCGAATACTTGCTTTATCTTTAGCATCTGCATTAATCCTCCCCTGCTTTTCTTCTTTGTGTTTCTCATTAGTGTCCACTAAATTTGCACTGCTCATTTCTGTCAGATCTGCTTCCAACCTGCTGCAAATATGCAGACTCAAACTCCAAACCTTGACAGTTTCAGGTTTAAGTGTTGAACCTATAATTCCCTTCTTGCCATGGCCATATATATGGCAAGCGGTTCGACGCATAATCCCAAGAAACTAGGTTTCTCATGAGAACCTAGGTTCTCACAATGAGAACATAGGTTCTCAGAATGAGAACCTAGGTTCTCATGAGAACCTAGGTTTTCAAATGAGAAACCTTGGTTCTCATGAGAACCTAGGTTTTCAAATGAGAACCTAGGTTCTTGTGAAAACCTAGGATACCAAACGACAACTTAAGTTCTCAGAATGAGAACCTAGGTTCTCATGAGAACCTAGGTTCTCATGAGAACCTAAGTTCTATGTGTCTATGAGAACCTAGGTTCTCATGAAAAACCTAGTTTCTCATGAGAACCTAGGTTCTTAAGCGTAAACCAAGGTTTTCAAATGAGAACCTAGGTTCTCATGAGAAACCTGGTTTCTTGGGATTTCATAAACCTTGGTTCTCATGAGAACCTAGGTACTCATGAGAACCTAGGTTCTCGTGAGAAACCTGGTTTCTTGGGATTTCATAAACCTAGGTTCTCATGAGAACCTAGGTTCTCATGAGAAACCTAGTTTCTTGGGATTATGCGTCGAACCGCTTGCGCTTGCCATAATTGACCTCCAGTTGTCTCCCATTGCTTGGTACACGCTGGCGGCATATGTGTAAAATGAATAGAAATAGGCGTGAAACCGTGAATGTTTCTCCCCAAGAGCATTTTCTGAACAATGTTCAGACAATGCTCAGTAATATTCTACGAAACTTATCTGTTGAATATTTGTGACAACAGGCATTAGCCGTCGGGTACCGCTTCTTGTTCATGTTTCCGTGCATGGGTGTTCTTGAGGAATGAAATTAGTAAAGTAATCGGTCGACATTGGTCTGAACACGTTAATAAAAATTGAACTGTTTATGAAATACATCTTTAATTGTAAATATTATTTTGAGACTAAAAATTCAGATCAATCGTGACATAATACATTGTTACAGCATTGAATGAGTTTCAAATATTCAGTTCCCTTGTTCGGGCCTCAAACGACTGTACGGTACAGTTTTCTATTTTAAGTATGTCTGTGACCTACATGTAGGAAGCAATCATTATGGTATAAAGTTTTATCTCTATTGATTATGTGTAATAATGTTTTATTCAATCGTAAGATATCGGCAACATTGCAAGAAAAACTTATGCGCTAAAGACTTTGCAAACATATTTCAATAACTTGAGATATCTGCAAAAATAAAGTTCTTAACGGCGTGTTTTCATTCTGTCCAGCCCGTGTGTAATCATATGTGAACCCCATTGATCCTGCGCCCTGAATAATGTGTCCCGTATTCCAAACGAGCAAGTTTACGCCGTCCGACGCGTAATTCTGCAAACCTAGAGATCTGAAAACCTAGGTTCTCAGAGAACCTAGGTTCTCATGGAACCTAGGTTCTCTGAAAACCTAGGTTTTCAGAGAACCTAGGTTCCCAGAGAACCTAGGTTTTCAAAGAACCTAGGTTCTCATGAGAACCTAGGTTCTATGAGAACCTTGGTTCTTATAATGAGAACCTAGGTTCTCAAGAGAACCTAGGTTCTCTGAAAACCTAGGTTCTCAGAGAACCTAGGTTCTCAGAGAACCTATGGTTCCCAAATGAAAACCACGGATATGGCAAGCAGTTAGACGCATAATCCCAAGAAACTAGGTTTCTCATGAGAACCTAGGTTCTCATTCTGAGAACCTAGGTTCTCATGAAAACCTAGGTTTTCAAATGAGAACCTAGGTTCTCATGAGAACCTAGGTTTTCAAATAAGAACCTAGGTTCTCATGAAAACCTAGGTTCTCATCTGAAAACTTGGGTTCTTGACGTCATGTGCAATCTTCAAGCGAGAACCTAGGTTCTCATTCTGAGAACCTAGGTTCTCATTTTGAGAACCTAGGTTCTCATGAGAAACCTAGTTTCCTGGGATTATGCGTCGAACCGCTTGCCATACATATCTCATAAACGTTGTGTCTATGAACATGTCGCTCCACATGGCATTCCATACCCCCGGAACATGTCTCATGGCATGCTCACCCTTTAAGAACTTTTGTTGTGCGCTTTCAGACATTTCTCCATTGACTTCAGGTAAAAGATGCCATATCTTGCGTAGTGTGGGTGTGCAGCGGCAAAGAAGTATGGTAAATTCGCCTAACTGATTCCAAGTGCAGCGGATAATCACCTTTTCTTTCTGCCCGAACATACATCATTATAAGAAATACTACCTTAATCAAACAATCAACTCACAATTTAGACGTTCGACTGGCAGATGCTGTGTTGTTAAGATACTTTTCTAGATCGTCAAATGTCTGAAAATTATTTTGGCGAATACCTTGCGCAACGATTCCTCTGTCACAATTCGTAATGCCCGTACATTTTGTAGATATTTCTTCCTATTTGGGAGTTTGGAGACTCATGCAAATGTTGACTCAAGCAGCTCTTCCAACCCACTATTTGTCAAACGCGTTCCCACTGACCCAATAAAGCTCATCAGGATGTGAATTCCACCGAGACATAGTATTACATCCTGAAACTGCTCTGGGTATGCCCCAATAATATTGACTTCAACTCTATATAGTTGTAGATCACCTGTAAACACAGTGAAGTTCTGACCATACTGTGATGATAATACTTTTGCCTTCTGTAGAGATGTCATTATCGTGTCTGGCTCTGAAGTTTTCATATCTTAATTAAATGTTTATTTTAATATAATTTGCATTCATCTTCATACAGACTTATTTTGTTTTGCATATACAAACACTGCGATTCAATTTACTTAATTCACGCAACTGCAAATAAATGAGCCCATGAGCACTAACTTTGCAAAGTACAAAAACATAAATAATACATGATGTTGGTTTACTTACCTGTGACACTGCATTTGCTAAATAAGCTGAAGAAACATACATCCATATTTTGTCGACTGAAACATATTTCGAATAAACAAATAATTGTGATAGCAATAACAAGGGAGTAACTTATCTTTAAACACGCTCACTTATCAAAGGGAAGTAGCGTGGGTAAACTGTAATTTAATATATTAGGAACATAATTAATAACTATTATTAATGTATTTGTGTAGCCCATGCTAACCAGATTTAAATCAAACGGGTGTCAACCATTTGCGCCAAAGGAATATGTGTTCATGATGTTTGCACATTGTGCATAATGCAGTACATGTGTATGTTAATTATGATTTCTTAGTTTCCATGTGAGTCATATCTTCATGTTTATGCAAAGTAATACATTTAAGGGATTTTAGTTGCTAATATTGAATGTTATTTATAAAATGCCATTCTGAAATACAATAAGTTCAGTTTGAAGAGCATGAAATTCCGATTCAACGTCGTGGAATCTAATTTTAACTGAAATTATTTGAATAAGCGACCATCATGGCAGCTATTTTGCGTATAATTTGGAATTTTATTTCGATTAATTCACTTCGAAAACCTGTATAAACCAAAGTGCCGGCAAAGTATATAGTTTCGATTAATTAAGCATATATATGAGTCAAATAATAGCGATTTTCTTAAAAACTGTACCATCATCAAAAGCATTGCAGGTGAATGGATAGTCGACTTAAGATTATATATATATGCGTGTAAAACTGTGTGTATTGTTTATTGTTATTTTTGTGTTGTTTTTTGAAAACACAGAATACGAATAATGATTTCAAAACTTATCATTCAATGGAATCTTAAAAATAAACCTTAGTGTTTGGATATGGTTTCTGCTTTCAAGCTGAGCAAAACAATTACAGAATCTCACGACCTTTCCATACAATTTATTGCACTTTCCGTTTAAATTAAGACATAAAACTGGCAGATGCACAGTATAGGGTCTCAATATAAAATTGCTAAAACTACACGGTTTCTTCGCGCCTTATGTTCTAAAATAAAATTTGTATAATGTGTGTTCTTTAATGAACGTTTGGAGGCTCTTAAAAATATTAGTCGCGTATGTTCTTATTTCCAGTTACAAAATATTGTCTGAAAGACATACCGTCGTAATAAAGGTTCACAAAAACATGGATTTATGTTAAACAGTCTCATTTTGCTACAAAAATCGCCTAGAATATAAACAGTTACTATTTCTCATTTAGTTGTCTTATAGAAATGAAAATAAACTTCATCTTCAAACCTTGAAACTGTCCCTATATCATCGAGCAATTAGGTCCATTGCTGCAAACCTCTTATATTTTCCTGCACGTTTTTGAAATGACCATCAGTCATGTGAACTATATATAATAAACAATGTGTATATAATAAACAATGGCCTGTTTGAAACACATTGAAAGTTTAGAGTTTTGTGAAACATAATATTATATTCTTCTTTTAATGAATAAATCCAGATATTGTCAATAATTTAAATGAATCTAAAGTAAATCTCTTACTTCTAATGGTCGCTTAACAGTTTAAAAGATCGATGTTACTCTGGCAATAAACTCTCGGGTTCTGAGATTTTCAGTAAAATCAAATAAAGTTAAATATGATTATATTTGGTAATTGACGCATCGCTAAGTAGCGTAGCCATGTTAAAGAAGTGTACACTTGCTTTAATTGAATGCAATATGTGTTGGTTAATGTACCACGATGCCTTCAGGTTACAAAATATCAATAATATATTGCGCGGAAAAAAGCAAAGGCCTGCGTTTATAGTCTGATTAAGATACTAGATTCATTTAATAACGAATTATACATTTACTCTCAAATTACTTGTGTAACGTGCGCGAGCCCACTCGTTCTGTCGTATTGGTGAAACTTTAGGAGTTCGAGCTAATGAGTTCCAGCCAATTAGTTCGAGCTAATGAGTTCCCGCCAATTAGTTCGAGCTAATGAGTTCCCGCCAATTAGTTCGAGCTAATGAGTTCAAGATTATGAGTTCCAACTAATGAGTTCAAGATTATGAGTTCCAGCTAATGAGTTGGAGCGTTCAAGTTAGAACTCAATGAATCAACCATACAAAACAATAACTACTATATAATTAATTTTCCTTCAGCCTTCTTGGACTATCCGATTTAAACAACTAATTGTAACAAGAAATATATAAGATATTTTCCTCAGGTCTAGTTTGACCACTTGATTAGATATTCACGACCATACTTGCAAACATCGACTAGCTGTAATCACTTTTATACCATAAACCATGTGTGTCAACTTACACACAAACTTATTACTACAAAAGGCTTCAACTCTACATACGAGAGCCTTACAGTGTTGCTATCCCAAACTTCACTGGCCGTTCTCCGAACTACAACCCGGAATCAATAATGTCTACTTTTCACCAACCCCAGATAGCTATGCTTTCATGAAGTGTGGTTATTGTTATAAATGACTCTGAAAGTTCCAGCCAATTGAACGCCAGTAAGTTGAAGCTTAACCATGGAGTTTCCTCAACTCCGTTATCACTATGGTTCCTAGGAGAGTTCCAACTCCTAGCTCCACAACTTACATATACGATCTGTATCTGCTTTATATTAATTGCAGCTAGTCGACTGTCACTCACACGCTGATTTATTCTGACCAAAAATTAAAATCAAACTAACTAAAAACTGAGCGGTCTCCGGTATTTATACCCTATTCGGTGTGCGATCGACTGGAACATATTCTGATTGGCTGCCCGCTATCCTAACAATTTGATAAGCGTCTAGAGCTACGTAATGTTTAATGAGCGTCTACCGATCACAACAAAAATACAGTAATATCATGCATTATATTGAATGCTCTACTCTTAAACAAAATATTAAATTCAGATGAGCCCAATAATATATCAATTATACTTACATTAACAACAGTCGAGTTTCGAGCAACTATGTAGAAATGGAATAATTAAAACAAAGGGAAACAACTTCTGCAAGCGAGGGTAACGGTCTAACAAATTTCGTCACTTTACCCACGCCTCCGAACTCAGTCGTCCCGACTGCTCTATATAAATGACTTTGATTGCAAATTAATAATGAACAACAATTTTATTTGAACAAGTACGCTTTCTTCCAGCGCAAACAAGAAATGAAGACATGCTGATTAAAAAAAAATCAAAATCAAAACATCAACTATCGGTAATGATCAATTCAATGAACTTTAAGAAAACGTATCGTCAAATGATTCAAAAACCGGTCATAACATCTATAGAACGTAACATTTAGAAAACTGTGTTCAATTTCCTCATCTAAACAATGATCATTCAGGTCACACAGACAATCACTCCGGGTCACACTTTTCTTGGATATCAAAGAGGATTTCTTGGATCTTCAGCTTGGTAAGCCTGCGATACCTTGCGTGCTTTAAGTTCTGCAATTCACAAGCAACATGCCTGCCAAAGGTGACACACTCATCATCGGACGATAACACATGCCCTGGTTCCTTGGCAGGTTCATCTACCTTCGCAGCTTCTTTGGGTGCATCATAGCGACCCTTTGATTCAACACAGGACTCTACCAGCTTTATTTCCTTTACAGGTGCCCTGACGGGGTTTGGTTGGGTCCGCTTCCTGTAAATTCTTCCAGCAGCTATATCTCCAAAGTCATTCTCGTGGTTTTCAGAGCGTGTTGCCCCACTACAACAGGGTTCAGCTACCCTATCAGTAGCTGTAACATCATGGGGATCGTCCACATCATTGTCCTCATCCTCAGTGTCAGTCACCGCTATTGCCGTGGTAACGTCTACTCCAGGGTCACTGTCCCAGTCCGAGGCAGGGGATCCGTCTACCTCAATATGTTCTGCCTTCTGTGTCTTCGGATTACTACCTATCTTTTCGTGCATCCTTCTCTTATGCTGTTGAATGTACGCGTTCTTTTTGAAGGTCTGTCCGCATTCTTGACATGAGAATCTTGATTCGGTACAATCTGCAACGTGCTTCGCGAAATTCTCTCGTTGAGGAATCGATGTCTTGCACAGAGGGCATATCAAAGGTGTATGTACCTTCCGTTCCATAACTTTAGTCTTAGCCATCCTGAAAATAGATGATACAAAATCTTTTAAGTACGACGGCTTTTTAATTTGTCTTCCAAAGCGATTGGTATTGTTTGTTTCTGGTATGGTTTGAGTGTCTTCCTCTGACTCTGAAATACAACGATCATCATTAGGTAAAATATCCCTAGTGTGCAAAGGCCTTTCATCTATCGGTTCTTCTCCTGTATGCGTCTGCCTTTTTAACCTACGCATACGTTCTACATGCACAATTTGTACAGAGTTTGATCTACCACAGTCTACACTATACAATACATCTGACATTCAACTCTTAACTGTGTAAGGATCTTGCCAGAAAGACGTAAATGTTTCTGTGCATCCAGCTTTCTTAGTGGGGAAGTAAACACGAAACCCGATCTCCAACTTCAAACTTCTCATACGCAAGGTTGTGATCACGAATTCGTTTCTGTCTCTGTATTGAATTAGTTGTGTTTTGTCGCACCAGTCTATGAGCTAATTCCAATCTTTCTTGTAATTCCCATACCCATGGTGTTTGTGGCATCGGCTTTTCATTTAAAGGCATCTCAAACGCAACATCCAACGGCGTTGTTGTTTCTCGACCAAGCATTAATAAGTTCGGGCTCATACCTGTTGTTTCGTGATCTGTTGCGCGATAAGCCATCATAACATAAGGTAGATGTTCGTCCCAATCTCGTTGATGTTCTCCAACAAACATACTGAGCATTGTGCCTAATGTCTTGTTAAACCGTTCCACCATCCCGTCAGACTGAGGATGATATGGGGTAGTTCTTGTCTTTTGTATTTGAAGTAAGTTGCACATTTCCTTGAACAAATTACTTTCAAATTGCCGACCTTGGTCCAATGTATTATTCTTGGGATTCCAAAACGTGTTATGAATTGTTCAACCAGAGTTTTAGCCACGGTTCTTGCCTCTATGTTTATCAACAGAAAACTCGCCGTCCATTTCGTAAAGTAGTCAGATATAACAAGAATATATTTGTTCCCACTTTCGGTCTGAGGAAGTTCACCAAGAATATCAATGGCAACTCATCGGAGCTTTTCTTTACGGGTTTGGCGCTTTCCTTTTCATACACTTGATGCACCCTGACACATAGGTTCTAACATCGTTCTGCAGACCTGGCCAGTAGTACTGTTGCCGTATTTTACTTAGGGTTTTGGCTATCCCGAGATGTCCCGATGCTCTTATGTCGTGCGAATAGTTGAGAACCGCTTTTCGACATTTCAAAGACGCGATAGCTAACCATTTCACCATATCTGTCCCCTAATACTTCCCACTTTCGTACAACTAGACCATCTTTTATCTCCAATAGCGGCCACTGATTCCATAATGACCTAAGAAAGTAGCTTTCACGTGATATTTCTTGAAGTTGCGGTTGTTCGCCATCCTCTATCCACTGTTTGACCATCATAATGTCTAAATCTAAGTCCTGTGCCTCTCTAATAGCGATTACACCAACTTCTTCATCTTGCAAAATATTGCCAGATACAACATTAAGTTTTTCAACGATGTTATAATGGTGTCCATCACATTGTTTGCATGGTATTCTACTGACTCCGTCATCATTTACATGTAGTTTACCTGGTCTGTGTTCTATGCTGAAGTCATATGTCGACAGTATTTGTAACCAGCGAGCAACTTGTCCCTCGGGGTTTTTGAAGTTTCTCAGCCATCGTAATGAGCTGTGGTCTGTGCGTATGGTGAACTTCTGATTATAAAGATAGTGGCGAAAATATTTGACGAAATTTACAACAGCTAACATTTCTTTCCTCGTTACTCAATACTTTCGCTCGGACTTAGTCAATGTTCTACTCGCATACGCCACAACGCACTCCTGTCCGTTTATGCGTTGACACAATATTACACCAATTGGATCACTGGCATCTGTGTCCAAAATAAAAGGTTGACTGAAGTCTGGATGGGCTAGAATAGGGGCTGTTATTAGCATACTTTTTAATGCTTCAAACGACTTGGTACACTGCTCGTTCCATTCAAATTTCGTATCTTTCTCTGTAAGTTTGTGCAGCGGTTTGGCAGTTTCATCAAAATTGTAAATCAACTTCCTATAGTAGCTGCACAATCCCAGAAAGGAGCGTACTTCTCGTACACTTGACGGAGTCGGCCAGTTTCGAATGCACTCGATTTTCTTTGGATCAGTTCTAACCCCTTCAGCTGAAACAACATGTCCCAAAAACTCTACCTCTTTGGCAAAGAGATGACACTTCTTCGCTTTTCAGTTTTAGTCCAGCTTGCTCAAGTCTATCCAGCACTGCACTTAGGTTCTCAAGCATTTCAGAAAAGGTCTTTCCTGTTATAATTATGTCATCCAAATAAATCAAGCAGATATTCCAATGAAGTCCAGCAAGAACTGATTCCATTAGCCTCTCGAAGGTTGCAGGCGCATAGCATAACCCAAATGGAACCACTTCGAACTGAAAGAGGCATTGACGTGTTGAAAATGCCGTCTTATCCTGATCTTCGGGATCTACCTCCACTTGCCAGTAACCTGAGTTGAGGTCGAGGCTAGAGAACCACTTGGAACCAGCCAACTGATCATGTGATTCATCAATTCTTGGAAGCGGGTATGCATCTTTCGTTGTCACGTCATTCAGCTTTCTATAATCCACGCAAAAACGAAAAGACCCGTCCTTCTTTCGAACCATAACAATTGGGCTTGACCATGGACTATTCGATGGTCGTTTAGCACCTTTTTACAACATTTCGCTGACCTGTTGATGTACCTCGGTTTTCATATTTTCCGGACTTCGCCTTGGCTTCTGTTTGATAGGCTGTGATTCTCCAGTAACAATTTTATGGCGAATAATTTCTGTGCGACCAATGTCATGTTCGTTTTCTGAAAACACGTTTGCATATTTTCTTAGAAGTTTTGCCGCAGCAGCAGGCTGTGTTTTGTCCAAGCCTACAATCGTTCGTTCATACAAATCTTCCAAATGAGTAGGTACTACATGACATGATGCACTCAAATTGTTTAAAGTTCTCACCTCATCAACAGGACTGAGCGTAGCAACATTTGACCCTTGATATATTATTTGCGTCTCATCCGTTACATTCATTATTCTAACGGGGACAACTTCTTTAAGTTGCACCAAACTCCTGGCAACAATGCCTTTCATGCTGCATAACATTTTCTCGCTTGTTTCATCAAGTAAATATTACTGCGTGTTGCCTTTGGAACTACTTGCCCTGCAATTACCGTTTCAGACTTAGGGGGTAGTTCAATTCGCTCAGTTGCAACGACCCGAAAGCATCCAATAGTTCCGGCGCAATTTAGCGTAATTCTGTCCTTTCCAATCAACATAAAATTGTTGACCACATCAAGAGAGACATGTTCTGATTTCATAAAATCAAGTTCTAGTATTGCATCACAGTCTATGTTTGATACAACTACATTGATAACAACTTCATGATTGTGAATTTTGAAACCTTTGTTTTGCCTTTGACTTCGAGTGGTGCCCCCGAAGCAGTGACTATTTCCTGTGTGAAATTTTCGAAACTTGTTGCGTCCGTTACCAACTGCATAAAACGTGTGGAAACTATTGGAAGGGTAGCACCAGTATCTACATGACAATTTGCAGCAACTCCATTTATCATGGCATTTACGAATAATCCAGAACTGTTATTTCGAGATGATTTGACATTCGTGGGTGCTTTGTCCAACTTTTGGTATAATCGCGTATGTTTGTTGTTTGGAAATTTCATTTTAACATGACCCTCTTCTCCGCAATTATAACAAATCAGTTTTCGTTTGTTTCTATTGGCTATAATTATATCATCCCTCACTCTAGTGTTTTGTGTTTCGTTGGTGAGCTTTCTTGAGTGTACACACTCCTCCTGTGGTCTTAAGTTCCCACGCTGTTGATGTGCGTTTTCACTATATCTTGGTCTGTTTTTCATTGCTTCTTGTAAAGCAATTATAGAACTTTTAAGTTGTCCCATACTTTTCCGTATGTCTTGCAATCATCCACGTTTTTGACATTTCTTATAAACCCTTGTGATTCAGAACATTTTTGTTAAGCTCTTTGGAACGCCTCTTGCTCAACAGCATGTCTGATTGCATCGTTGAGATTTGCGGGTCTAGCTTGTTTTACTCTTAATCTCATTTCCGAACTCCTGAGTGAGTCTATAAACTGTTCTTTTGCTAACGTTTCACGTACATCTGTAGGCGCTGATGGAATATGCCAGGTTCGTCAGTCGTCTTTTGTCCTGACCCATTTCGGCAAGTGATTCATTTGCACGCTGACGTCTATCACGAAGTTGCGATCGGTACAGCTATGTCTGATTAGGCGGTGCAAAACGTTCTTGCAGCGCATTGGATAGTTTTGCAAAGTTCTGTTGTTCCGTTGCAAGGTTTCCGAATACACCCTGCGCCTGTCCCCTAAGTGAAACAACTAAATAGAGGCCTTTCTGTTTCTCTGTCCAGTTGTTAAGTTCTGCACAAGCCTCAAATTAGCTTTGTAATCAGGCCAGGCGTACGGATCCATCAAATGTGGCGGGTCTTGCAAATGATTTTGGCTCTGTTGAAACCGTTGTTAGTTTATCATTATGTGTCTGCAATATAGGTTTAGGTACCCCATTAGGTCTGTTCTTTGGTCTAACACCGGTTGTTACAAATCTATCCCATGCAAGATCTGTACCTCCTCGTGTTTCAGTAGATTCGTTTTCATAGTGGACTCTTGTCTGGTGACGGTTTTTATTGCCTGCGCTAATACATGGCGTACTACTGGCCTGTGGCGCCGATGGTAAGTTAGGCATGGTCTCATTAAGCTTGCTCGTTTCTATGTTTTCTAACGATGCTGGTAATGAAGTCATTTCTCGCTCCAACATCTCAATTTCTAGCTGTAACTTTAAAGTTTCATTTTCTTTTTTGAGAGTTTCAAACTGTTCAATGTAAGAACGCAACTCGGTATTGTCTCTAGGTTTTGCTATCGCAGCAGTTGAAACTTGTCTATGTTTCACGGAGTTCAAGTGGGTCGACACAGGTATGTGTATATTCTTAGTTGTATCCCACCGCTGCCACCAAATTCTGTAACGTGCGCGAGCCCACTCGTTCTGTCGTATTGGTGGAACTTTAGGAGTTCGAGCTAATGAGTTCCACCCAATGAGTTCGAGCTAATGAGTTCCAGCCGATTAGTTCGAGCTAAAGAGTTCCCGCCAATTAGTTCGAGTTAATGAGTTCACGATTATGAGTTCCAACTAATGAGTTCAAGCTAATGAGTTCCAGCTAATTTCGTCACACTTGGATATAAATCGTACGTTTTTATATCACAAATAAAACTTATAGTGTATGTTTATTCATTTTTTATGATTTGCCTCTGTAAGCATATGTTTTAATAGTGCTATGTTACCAAATTATATTTTGGAACAGTATAATACAATAAGGTCGAATTCTTGTAATTTAATCATGGTTCAAATACTTTATGGGTACCCTGCGCATAGTTTTGCATATATTTTAACATGTTTCATCGGTGATTATCATATAGTCTTTTAAAACATGTATTTTGAAACAAACTTATATTTTAAAATTGTATCCGATGTTATTCCGATTGACGTTGTGTTTGTTCAGGCTTATAGTGAACGTATATCAACGACTGTCTATTCACAACAGTAGGATACGCCACTGCTAATACAGCGAAATTAGTTTTATAAAAACGTGTGTATAAAATGAGGAAATCAATCATAACAACTTAATCGCCTTGAGGATTGTTTTTAAGCCGACAAAGTTCGGAATTTAGACAAAAACACACGACCAGAGCTGAATCGGACGTCTAAAATCGGCCCACTGCCGACATAACGGCCCGTTGAAAAGAACCGTTGTATGTGTTCAATAACTAAGCCAAATAAACACAATTTTTTAAACCCTTTGTCAGTGCTTAGGAATCTCGAACATACGAAAACTTAAATAACATCGTAATAATATATGTGTATTAGCGTCGTTGGAAATCTCATACGGCAGTGTCATTTCCATTTTATCAGTGAAAATAAAGTATATTTGTTAAAAAACTTCGCCACTAAAATTCGATAATTTGTGATCTTTACATATTGAGAGCTATATGCCACTTTATTTCATCGAAAACAATATCAACGTGACCCAACGAAATCAGTTTTGAATATATTATTTGCCTGTGTTATATCGTTTTTTGTACGTATTACATATCTCTGAAAGGATGTTATGTTGATACAATAATATTTAACAAGCATTGTTGCTAATATTGGAAATATTTCAAAGGCAAATACTCGCGAGAATGCAAGCAAACGGGTTGTGTTTAAGATTAGGGGCAAAGCATGCACTATAATTTTGATATTTTTTGCATGTTTTACATTATATTTTTTATCAAGCCGTTTTAATTTACGTACAGTGACGGATCGAAGCAATTTATCGGAAAGTAGAAAATATATTTACTGAAAATAGTTCTAAGTGGCAGTTACTTTTGAATTAAAGCGATCAATTAAAATTAAAAGAAAAGCCTGTCCTTAATCACAACACCGACAGTGCAATCACGGAAAAGAACAATAAAACAATTAACGCAATGACATTCACCCGGGTTCCTGGTTTATGACACCTAGCAAGGGATATGACACATCACTATTAGCAACCTCGGAGCAGACAGAGTGGGACACATGGCTTCTACACTGACGGCGCGTCAAAAAAAACTGGTTTTTGGGCGGCGATTTTGGGGGATTTTACCTTTTATTTATATAACGACGACTAGCCGAAATATTGGGGAGGCGGCCGCCTCCACTGCCTCCCCATAACCTACGCCCCTGCAGTAACAGGGGGACATGCGTACAGTAACAGGGCGACATGCGTACAATAACAGGGGCATGCGCGCAGAAACAGCGGGGACATAGGCAAAAAAAAGAGGGGGTATGCGAACAATAGCAGTAGACATGCATACAGTAACAGGGGTACATGCGTACAGAAACAGTTTACATGGTAAAGTTACAGTGGGCATGCGCGAAGTAACAGGGGGCATGAGTACAGTAACAGGGGTACATGCGTACAGTAACAGGGTCATGCGCGTAGTAAAAGGGGGACATGCGTACAGTAACAGGGGAGATGCACGCAGTAACAGGGGGACATGCGTGCATTTACATATTTACATGTACCCTTGGCACGGTAAATATACTTAAACATACCCGGTCGATATTAGACTGTACCCGAATCGTATTCCCACCCAGAATAAGATGTCGTAAAATGCGTAACCGATTATCGTAAAACGATACTGTTTATCTGAAACAAACTTCTCTTAAAAAACTGCATCAACATGCTTTTTGAGAATGAGTTTCGATAATATAGAGGCCATTTAACAGAAAATTGGCATACATGTGAACATAATTAATTCTGTTAATGCCGACAACGACCGATTTAGCGTTAAAATTCCCGGGTACGTTTTCGTATATTTACCGTACCCATGGTACATGTAAGTATACTTCAGAGTATCCGGGGTACATGTAAGTAGTATCCGAGCCGACAATGACCAATCGAGCGATATGCTATTTACAGCTGTAGTGGATACTTAGTTCTCGTATAAACAATGCCGACTGATTAACCCCACTTCATTTAGTGGATGGTAACACTTTAATGCAAATACAGGATTATTTGCATGTTTGTGTAATTCTGATTGCTGGATAACGCCGAAATAAATACCGCCAAATTTTTGTGAAGGCGAAAACTTTTTCAATGACGTGGTAGAAAAGTTGAATGTGTTGCAAACAAATGTAAATGTGCAAAAGAATGTAGATAACATGTATGATATTTTGTGTGCTGGTGTCAAAAATGAAATTAATTTGAAAACAAGATTGGTGGCATGAGGAATTGCAAAGGCTATGGAATGACATGAGTGAAGCAGAAGGTAATTGGGTAAAATGTACCACATCTTTTAAGTCCACCCTTAAACATATTTTTGTTCAAAAAAAGAACAATTTTGATAAACAGGTTCAGAGAGCAAAAAAGCGTTACTGGTTAGAACTTCAAGAAAAACTAATAGATTAAGCTGATAATAATAAAGTAGTTTTATGGAAAACCATTGGTAAAATAGGAGTCAGAGATAACCGAAGTAATGGTCTGCCTTTTGAAGTAGAAGATGAATTGGGTAATTTAACAAATGATGTGACTAAAGTTTTTGACAGATGAAAAAATGATTTTTGTAACCTTTTGAATGTTGTCAGTGAAAAAAAAGCAAACCATGTTGGCCAGGATGCCAATTTTATTGTTGAAGAAAATGTTGATAATGACTTTTTTGATGATCATTTTTCAATGTTAGATGTAAAGAATAATAGAACAGTAGGGTATGATGAATTACCAGCAGCTGCCTTTAAAAATGATTATGTTGTATACTGTCTGTTCAAGATTTTTAATTACTGGTTTGGAATAGGGAAAATCCCCAAAGATGGTGTAAGAGTATTATAAATCCTATACCGAACAGTTCAACCAGCAATATCTATGATCCAATGTCATACAGAAGTATTACCATTACCCATATTGTATATAAAATATATTGTTCCTTACTCTATGATAAGCTTACATAGCAAATAGAAGCAGAAAAAGTATTGTTTGAAGGTCAGAATGGTTATAGGAAAACGAGGAGTACAATTGATTACTAGTCAACTATTACGATAATTATTGATACTAGAAAAAAGAAGGAACTTATCAATTGTGTGTGCTTTCATTAATTTAAGTAAGGCCTACGATTCTGTGAATCGCCACATTAATGGAATAAACTCGAAAGTATTAGAACTAATAGTCATTTACAGAAGGCTATTCGGTCTGTGTATGATAATGTTATATGCTCAGTTAGAATTAATGTTTTCCTTACTGACTGGTTTTCTGTTAAAACAGGTCTAACACAAGGGTGTCCACTCTCACCAATGCTTTTTAACATCTATATTAATGATCTAGCAACAGAGATTGATGCCCTCGAAAAAGGGGTTAGGTATCTGATCAAACTGTCTCGATTTTACTTTTTGTGGATGATATAGTTTTATTAGCAGAAAATGCGGATGACCTACAATGTATGTTGAATGAACTGGATGTATGGTGTAAGAATAATGATATGTGTATAAACAGTAGAGAATCTAATATTGTTCACTTCAGAAATGAGCCAGTCCAAAGATTTCAGAAAGTTTTTATGTGTGGTAATTATCCATTAGAATATGTGGCACAGTATAAGTATTTAGGTCTTGTTCTTACTGAACACTTGAATTATGCAATCACAGCAGCAAATGTTGCTCAGTCAGCCAATAGAGCCCTCGGACTGCTTATTGCCAAATCCAAATCTATTGGGGGATTCTAACTCCAAGCATGCACGAAACTGTTTGAATCCACTGTTGTTTCAGTCATTACTTACGGAGCTTCAATTCGGGGCAATGGTGATTACAGTTGTATAAATGCGGTTCGGCATAGAGCGGCTAGATTTTTTCTTAATGTTGGAAAATACACAGCAAATTCCACAGTAAATGGGTATATTGGCTGGCTACCAATGTGTTGTAAGATAAAGAAAAGTGTAACTTATCAGTGGTGTAGACTTGTTAGAATAAAGGCATAGAGGGGCTTTGGCAAAGTTTAGAAGTGGTACAGCTCCAATAAATATAGACATTGGAAGATATACAAATACACCTCAGGACTTAAGAAAATGTAACTATTGTTAGAGTATAGGTATAAGGGTTGTTGAAAATGAAAAACATGTACTGCTTGAATGCCCACTTTACAACGGGGTTAGACGAGAACTCATGACTGAACTACTATCTCAGTTTCAAGGATTTGAAAATTTTGATGTTGATGATAAGTTAAAATATCTTGTCAGACAATAATATAGTTAAATTAGCTGTCAAAACCTGCTTTCTGATGTAAGAAAAACGCAAGGAACATATATATTGTGTAACTAACTGATTTTTATCTTTTTTACCGGTATCTAGTGTTTAATTGTAGATATCTGATGCATTTTATGGCCCACTGTGAAAATAATGATTTTACCCTCTTCTTACTTATCTAGTGTTTCATTGTAGATATCTGATGCATCATATGAACATGATTGTATTTTAAAGGAATGAATCTGTCCTTTTACATGTTTTATCGTGTAGATATGTAATTAATCTTGCATTACGTCATATATTCAGCAAATGTCTTTAATGTTGATAGATATCAGGTGATATTAGCATTGTATTTATATTGCCTATGTGATGTACTGCCTCCTATAATTCTTTTATGATTGACCATGTGTACTTATTTTATAATGTAGTAGATATTATGTTTGTAATAAAGTACATGTGGATGAGACAACAATAAATAAATTAATTAAAAGAACATTTTCACACATATCAACAAACATATCCACACGATCAAAACAATAAAAGAAAACATAGGACTGGTACATCTAAAAAAAAACTTTGTTTTATTTTCTAATAGATACCACACAAGGATTGAATACGACCATTTAACTTTAAAATATGACTTTAGATACACGGTGTATATTTGGTTAAACGTTTTCTTTCGAGATCTCAAATTTGAACAAAGCATGTTCGTGTCGAATCGTATTATTTACTCTTTAACAAAATGAACTTGCTCCAGTGTTGCGTAAATCGAGCGTGACAGGCAACGAAATATGCCCTTTAAACGTCTTTTTCACGAGGAAACATTACGTAATGAAAACGTATAGGCTAATGCAAACTAAATACATTTATCAAATAAATTCAAGCGAAGAGTAATTGTCCATCAAAAAGATGTTCTAGCGTTCATTATAAATCGGCATCTTTACAAGTGTAACGTAATTAATATATATATCAATTGATATTAAAATTAAAACAAAATTTAAAGGATAAAAACATCTTCGACTAGAATGCAACGTGATGAATATTATAAGTAATTATTATATATGAATTAGAAATTGTTTATCAATCTTTCATTGAAATCATTATTAACAAAATACTTGAATTTTGGAGATTTATAATATAAATTTTATTATAAAGAATATAATTGTAAAGTTAAATAATAAAATTGTGTTCAAAAGAATAGGTTAAAATTAATAAGCAGCTAGGGTCACCTAAAGCAAAGGCCTAGTATTTTATAGGTCTTTGCCTAAAGGTATATACATAACAGACGTCAAGATGAGAATACCATCCGCCTCGCCTTAGCAATTAATCGCAATTAAATGACAAAAACATCCGGTCGACAAAGATCGAATGGACAACGCAATTTAGGCTCTTTCCGACCACGTGGTTCATTTGGTAAATTGCAATCTACACACAGAGTTGTCGTAACTTCAACATATATTAAATAATAATCAGTATAAATTACTGTTATGATGTCAGTATCATTTAAATGATTTCAATCAAGTTTATCATTCGAATACATTTATTTTCTAAATATCAATATAGGTATACTAGATGTAAACATTTAATTGTCACACGGTCAGCTACCGTGTGCTCTATCCTTATTTGTGAGCGATATGTTGAATTTCTTTGATTACATTTGATCTCCCAATTGCGCCGTAGAAAGGACTGACAGTCAGAGCAAGAGTTGAAACTTTTATTAAACCAAATAAACAACAAACAGCAAAATGGCAAGTGCGAATGTGTGCAGACCAGTGTGTGTATCAGAGTTTATTAACAGGTCCTACTGGCCTCTTCACGAGGTCTTTGTACCTCGATCTGCCCCTGTGGCCTTTCAGGGGAAATGCAGACCACCTTTCGCATCTGGCTTATATACTGCTTGGTTGCCATCTGCTGTTGTCATTTCACAACTGTATAGACTTGCTCTGATCCACAATTAGGTAATGACAATAAACTATGTAACATCTTCTTGTAATGCTAATTGTTGGCGACTTGCAGTATATATAGATAGATAGATCAAAAGGGAGCTTTGATTGAAGTGCCATAAACAGGCTGCATGCCCGAAGCCAGGGGTTTAAAAGGGGGTGCGAATTTTTGCCATCGACGATTGTTATTGAGCAACGAAGTGGCGAAGGGGGTATGTGCGGAAGGGGATGTCTCCCTCCTGCAATCGGGGGCTTTGGAGGTCCTGCCCTAGGAATTTTTGAAAATGAAACGTAAACCCCTGCATTCTGATCACTTTTTAACAATATTTAGAGACTGAAGTTATGGAGCCTTTTTTATATGAAATTTCACTTTCATTGACTATACTCAGTGACTGATCGACATGACATGAATATAATATAACCTACATATATTTCCCACCACGTTTTTCAATTACTTCCGTTTTATCAGTCACGGATATACATCATTTTATACGGTGTTTAACCCGACACTAGTATGCGCGCCCACACTTTGTTAACATATGCAACAACAAATTTATAGAATGTTAAATCAACAATAATTATTGAACGGTATAAATATCATTATTTATTGGAATTTTGGAATCTTGATAAAATAGGTGTGTTTTACCATTCCAACATTCTTCCATTCATAAATCGAGCAAATTAAATGGAGATGTTTGACTTTTTTCAGAACAATTGTTTGTCTGCTACTATGGATAGAACCAGAGGCCTAGCATTGCTCTAAACGTTCTAATAGTGTATTGTACAACAAACACGGATTAACAAAACTGGTCTATTATAATCTGCATCAATACTAAAATGAAATCAAAAATGGTATAATTGGTTACTTTATTTTTTGTTAAACAATTTTTAACAAATTCGTTATCTTTTCGAAACGAATGTCAGTAACATATATAACACTTAACGCTTCACTAAGACCCTATAACCACCAACTACTGGCCCAATGATCTCAAAGTCCTTAACAATGTATACGTTGAAGAACACAATACATGTATGTACTTATTTGCCCATTGTATGCTCAGATCCGTCACAGTTGATGAACATTAAACGTTAGCGTCCACCTGACCATATGTTATAACGTTTTAAATTCATTATAACAACTGTTTAAGAGAAGGATATTCCTAGTGTAAAGTTTAACATAATTAAAACATTGCGGAAAGTTATGTATGTGGAGCAGAACAGATGCCATTATGTGTTGGTTTATAACAAAACAAAGCTTAATTTCTTTGAAGAAATGATTTGTTTTCTTGTCATTCAACAAAATATTGACCTGTCTTGAGCATAGATGATATTTTTGTTGCTGGAAAACCTTAAAGGGGATCCGAAAATGGTTGTACGGGGAAACAACCAGCAGACAACGCAGGCTGTCGAAAACGATGTGCACAATGTGTAATTGTTATAAATCGTGGTATAATGCAAAGTTATTAACCAGTGACTCATAAGTCTTCGGCAATAGTCGAAGGGTGTCCTTTGATTTCAGTCATTTTCGGAAGTTGACATAACATTCCGTTAATAATCATCTAAAATGTATGTTCTTGTTTATTAGATTATTTATTCAAGTTAATCAAATTGTTTTTCAAGCCATTTAGATAGTTGTCGAAAAAGGTTATTGGACTGGGATTTCAACCCACAATAAGTAGGCTTCATCATTTTGTTTTGATATCTACTAAAGTTATAGCTTTAACAGACATTAATTACGATGACAAAAGTTACAAAACAATCATTTAGTATCAAATATCTATAAATAAGTATCGATTATATACGGATTAGATTGCCAGGTTAATAATTTTGCATAATTCAGAAAACAAATATCCATTTATTACAAAGATTCCAATGCCATTTTGCGGGAACCGGCTTCTTAAATCATCTCAAATTTTGCTTTCACAAACTTCTGTTGATTTAAATAATTCTACGGTTAACAAATGTACATAAAAATTACGCGCTATCTAGGAAATGTCTTAATCGAGAAAATAATTATATGGTGACCTGGCGGTTGCATATTTAATACAACATTATTTTAACGCTAATATACGAAGACTCACTGGATCCTGGGAAAAATAAATAATCGTTTTTGCGTCAAAATAAGTTTGGTGCAACTTATAGTACAATTATTTTACTCGTCAAAAAAGATTGGGTGCGGGTATGGGCTGTCAGATAGGTCTTAAAATTAATAGGGTCTTAGGGACGTCATCCTAAAGCTAGAACAGCAAGCTGTGAAATAATTAAATGTTATGTTATAATCTTTGACATGCATTGTTGATAGTATTGGAAATATGGAAAATGTGTTATGTACAGCAAAACTGTGAAAGAATGTAATGTTGATACAATAATATTTAACAAGCATTGTTGCTAATATTGGAAATATTTGAAAGGCATATACTCGCGAGAATGAAAGCAAACGGGTTGTGTTAAGATTAGGGTGTAAAGCATGCACTATAATTTTGATATTGTTTGCATGTTTTACATTATATTTTTTATCAAGCCGTTTTAATTTACGTACAGTGACAGATCGAAGCAATTTATCGGAAAGTAGAAAATATATTGATTATGAAAGTAAAGTGACGGATCAAAGCAATTTATCGAAAAGCAGAAAATATATTGATCATGAAAACAGTGAAAGAAAATTTCGTTTTGTGTTTTTGGATCTTGGAAGTAACAAAAGCGTTCAAGTTAGAAAAGTTTATGAACCTTGGTTGTACCCTAAGGCACCGTTTTTAAGGTATTTTACGAGTATTTCGGGCCTGTTTCACGGACATGTCGAAGACAAGATGTCTGCTCGTTTGGATTTGAAGCGAACCCTCGACACATGACAAGACTGAACCAAATTGAAAAAACTTACATAAACAAAAATCTTTCGGTGAGTTTTGAGAACTACGCGGTATGAAATAGGACTAGAAACACAATTACAGTTTATTCGGAGACAAACTTTGATTTGGACTGTGGTGCGGGGATCCTTGATACAGCTATTCAGAATAAGAAGAATATGACAAAATATGACGTTCCGACGATGGACTTAGCAGACTTCATCAAAACATCAATTCAACCGCTTCGCCCGGAGAAAGTTCTAATGAAAATGGACATTGAAGGTTCCGAGTTTATTGTTGTACCACATCTGTTCAAACACAAGTTACTTTGTGAAAACTCTATTACAGCCATTGCAACTGAGTTGCATGCCTGGGCCAAACCTTCATTCAACTCTTCTTTGACCATTTCGTCTTTGATATCTTTATTTCAAGCCCAGACATGCAAGCCGAAATTGATATTGAATATGGATGACGAAAAATATAACACTGATGTCGACATTCAACCAGATTGGTGAAACTACTAAATTTCTTTTTCATTTGTAATTAATGTCGTCACCTTGACCAATTGAATATGAATGTCACCATGTACTAAACGTTCCGATGGTGCTTGTATCAAATTTAAAATATTTGTTTTGTAATTAATATTTGATGTCATATGCTCAAAAAATTCACATGTTTAATTATGTTGAGTTAAGGCTTTCATTTGTAACAACCTTTACACTGTTCATCCATGGCATTTGAGTGTCATGCCTGGGCAGTGACGGATCTAAGCCATTTATCAAAATATGTATTTATCGGAAATACGTATTAACGTCTCTTAACACAACATACACAATAGTAATGTCACTTTACGCACAATCATTAAACCCTCTTTCACAGAGCGCAGCCCATATATGATATTTGTTGTGATGTGTCTGATGTGATTTATTTTTGAAGATTGATTTTTGAAAGATTGATTTTTGAAAGATTGATTTTTTATTATTTTATCATATTTTGCATATTTTGTATTATCATAATCATTATCATCATCATCGTCATCATCATCATCGTACTCATCCTCGTCGCTGCCCACATCGTCGGAATTGATAAGGAAGTTATTATAACATTAAACTTTATAGTTCATGTTTGTTTTGTTTTTCCCTTGTATGTTCGTATGCATGTTTCGAAATATAAACTTGTGTAATGTTACTGAAGACCACATTGTAAAAAAGAAATTATTTCTTAATGTAAATTCTTCCTGAAATAAAGTTATAATAATAATGATAATAATAATAATAATAATTATATTATTATTATTATTATTATTATTATTATTACTTTTATTATTATTATTATTATTATAATTATTATTATTATTATATTGTAACGTAACGACTTATATTGAACATAAATATATTAATTGAATTTAAGAAATTGTCATGAAACAACATTTTTTTATCATTTTGAAAAAAAATCTGATATGATATATATATAAACATATATCATATCAGAATATTTTTTTCAAAATGTTGTTTTATGACAAATTGATAGTGTTAAAGTGACTTGGCCACGCGCCCAACACCGGTGCTCGCCGTAAGGTAATTTTGTATACAAGTTGGTGAAATCACGCACAAAACACACTTGCGGACTGCACTTGGGACGACACTTACCGCACAAGCATTATACACCCTGTTGCAAGAAAAAATGTTAATGGTAAATTTTTGGTTATTATTCAATCGATGTATAGCAAGTTAAAATCATGTGTTAAGGTTAATAACAGATTGACGGAATTTTTCCCATGTTATATTGGAACCAGGCAGGGCTGTATGGCCAGTCCCATATTTTTTCTATTTTAAAAAATGACTTAGTTACATATCTGCACTCAAAATGTGATCATGGTATATATGTCTCTGAAGATATATAAATGAGATCATTGCTTTAATGTTTGCTGACGATGTTTCCAGTTTCTCTGATACCATCATACGTCTGCAAAGGCAAATTAATTTAATTGAAAAATTCTGTTAATCTGTTGATATGAAAATAAATCTTGATAAAACAAAAATCATCGTATTTAGAAATGGCGGTGTTGTTAAACAAATTGAAAAATGGACATATTGTGGAGAAAACATTCATATTGTATCATCTTATAAATATCTTGGTGTTTATTTAACGCCAAAACTTCTTTGGTCAAAAACTCAAGAAATGTTAGCATTGCAAAGTATAAAATCAATTGCTTGTTTATTTAGATATCAACGTAAATTTGGTCATTTAAGTTCTGTAGATATTTTTAAAGTTTTTGATGCCATGATTAAACCTATTAATTTGTTGAGGGTCCGAGACATGGGGCTATTCATATGTAGATAAAATTGAAAAAGTACAAATACAATTTTGTAAACAATATTGTAATTTACCGCAAAACACACCTGATATCTTAGCTTTAGGAGAATGTGGTAGACTTCCTTTATGTATAACATATATGTCAAATTGCATCAAGTTTTGGTTGAAAATCAGCCGTATGGAAAATCATAGATACCCGAACCAGTGTTATAAAATGTTAAAAGATTTAGATGATGCAGGTAGAAGGACATGGGCTAGTCAGATCAGAGAATTACTATTTAGTTATGGATTTGGTTATGTTTGGTTTGCTCAAGGTGTTGGGCATGAAGTCAATTTTATACATCTGTTCAAAACACGATTACAAGATTGTTATCTTCAAGTATGGAAATCAAAATTGACAATTCTCCAAAAGCAATGCATTATAGTTTTGTTTTAAAACTGATTTGTACTGTGAACCATATCTGAATATAAATATGTCTTTTGTTTTAAGGAAAACTTTGTCAAGTTTTCGTTGCTCAGCGCATGATCTCATGATTGAGAAAGGTCGACATTTATCAATAGATAGACATTTAAGATTTTGTCCATTATGTGTAAAAAATAATATAAGCGTACTTGAAGATGAATATCATTTATTTTTTTGAATGTAATGAATACGAAACATTAAGGCAAACATTCTTCAAACCTGACTGGTTAAGAAACCGATCTCATCAAATGTTTTATGCTATCTTATGCTTAAAAGATGAACATAATATAATAAGGATTGCTAAGTTTTTGCATAAGTCGCTTGTGAGAAGAAAAGAAATTTTAAACATACATACTTGAATATATTTTTGTAATGCTCTATCTAACATTTTTATCATGTGTATCATTTAAGAAACTTTTTTCTTTTTGCTTAAATGTTCTAAAATGTATGATTATATGATTCTGTATCACTCTGCCTGATATATTTTTTAAATGCTGTATTTTGGGCAGGTGGCCTATATTACTTAATAAACATGTCTATGTCTATGTCTATGTTCACAAAGCACAGCCCATATATGGCACAGTAAAAATAGCCTTCGGGCAATTTGTAAAACTTAATCCTATGCTAATACTCAGTTTATTTATGTTTTATCATTGCCACTTTTACGAAATTACATGCCACAATCGCTAACTACGTATTAACCTCTTTTAGCGCAACATACACAATATTTATGTCACTGTTGTTTACGTTCAGTAATGATGTAATATAAGATGTTAATGAAACGGCGGCAAACTCGTAGAAACAAGGCAACAAAGTAATTTCTTAAATATTTTAACAACAGATGTCATTATGCTGCGTCAAATGTAGTGGTTAATGAATGCTAATGCATGTAAACAATGATAATTGTACAAGAAAACATAATAAATGTAAACTATAGTGTTATCAGTAACCTCAAATTTTTATCCTTAACGAAATAAAACAAACATAATTATATACATCTATATCAAAATATCAAATACAAATAATGCATGTATGGTAGTCAATATATCATATAGACATTATAGTCAGATAAATTAAATTTCAATTAATATCATCAATATTACAATCTCGTCTACACTAAACTATAGGTACCTCTGCGATCAATCGATTCGATTTGTAGTCTTTAAATCTATTGAGTGGATATTTTTTAGATCATTGGCTAAGCGTAGTCTGTCTTTAGCTTATTTAATCTTTTTCTCTTTTATTGACGTAAATAATTCTTGAAGTTAACAGTAAATAAATACATTAAACAATATTTTATAATTATACTTAACCGGAACATTATTTAATAACCCGAATCGTATGTATCCCTCGGCTCGATGCGAATTAGTAAATATCGAAATACAGATAACTATTATTATTCTTTCAACCAGAGCAGAAATGTTTGATTGTTAATTTGTAGATGGTACCTTCCATTTATTTAGATATAACTTCGAATAATCTAAAGTTATCTACCTAGAAACTACCGATAAATTAATATGAATAAACTAATTACTAAATATGAACTTTGTCATAATAAGTAACTACTTTCTTATGATTTATAATCTGACTTTTGCATATAGAGAACGCCAACTTCGTAAGGCAAAATACTTATTTGTGCTCAAGGGCTCTATATCTAACGCTGTCCAATTCATAATTAAAAACGTCAGTATGTTAATATCTATTAGAAATGTTGCTGAAACTTGTTGTTGAATTATAAGCCGTACACTTTACACTTGAAGTCGCTAATGCTGGCTAAGCCGTGTTGAAATCACCTTATTGTTGTTTTAACTTTAGTTAAAACAATATTTAAGTTTACAATTTAGAATGATTTCGCTTGCTTATGATCCTCAGAAAATATATATTTAATTGGAAATCATTCAAGTGATTAAATACTTTCCTTTCTTGCGTACAGTACCTAACAATGCCTTAATGTTCCTTCTTGTCTGAGATCCGCGCAACATACTGTCATTTATTGATTATCGACAATTACGCTGAGATTATTTATAAGCACATGTGGCAATGATTATGTTGCCCAAACTGCTTGATAATATTGTGCATCAAACGGTTTAACACGTTTTATAGAACACTCAACTGTTGTGGTCAAACTAATTATTATCCTCACGCTTTTAAAAGCGTGGGATATTGTATTGGTCTCCATCTTTCTGTCCGTCCGTTAGACCACTATCTCCGTCTACACTTTTAGCACTAGAACCTTGAAACTTACACACATGGTAGCTATGAGCATATGTGAGACAAAACTTCTTCATTTATTCACCAATTGACTTCAAATTAATACTAAACATCTCTTATGACAACTAAGGTCTATCTCGACCATCCATGTCCACATTACCCACCCCAGGGCCATTGATAAAGGTAAGGGCAGCTTGGTTCCCGTCAATTTTTTTCGTACCCGAACATTTTAAGAACCAAATATTTTTCGTACCCCAACTTTTTTAAGAACCCGAAAATTTTCGTACCCAAATTTTTCTTTCGTAGAATACCCAAACATTTTCGTATCCAAATTTTTTTCGTACCCAAATTGTTTTCGTAAGCAAAGTTTTTTTCGTACCCAAATTTTGTATACACATTTTTTTCGCACCCAATTCTTTTTCGTACCTAATTTTTGTTCGTACCCATTTTTTTCGTACCATTTTTTTTCGTACCAAATATTGTTGTCGTACCCAAATTTTGTGACGTAGATCTACCCAATTTTTTTCGTACCCATTTTTTTATCGTTCCCAAATTTAGTTCTTATACCTTTTTTTCGTAACCATTTTTTTTCTTACCAAAATAAATGTCGTACCCATATTGTGCGTTTTGCATAATTCTTTCGTACTCAAAATTTTCGCACCCAAATTATTTCTCGTATATTTTCATTCCTTTTTCATAGTATGATCGTTCTATTGATAATATAAATATTGTTGAAAACATTGTGTGAAGTCACGCAAAATTGATAGCCAACGCTCACACTTGTTTGCAATACATTTATTCTTATAATTAGTCACATATAAATGGGTAAAATGAGAATGTCAGTTTAAACTTAAGTTAGATGTCGTCTTCAAATTAGACTGTTGTTTTGAGGCCATGGCCATCGTAATACTGTATATAGTTCTGGAAGGAAACGTTAAACGTTCGTGATCACGAGTGGCAAACCACAAGGTATAATTTGTAATATTAAAACAAGCATGTATCCGATTGGTTTTCGTTAATCTAAGCTTCATTGAAAGTACATATATTGTGTAAGTTTGTTTAAGTTTCGTAACGAAGAAAGGTGTACATGAATGACATATATTTACGTCAAACTTTATTGAGCTATCAGCCATTCAGACACATTGGCTTCCTATAACAGTACGCTGAAAAAAACAACCAAACGATGATCACTGCGGGCTTTCTATAACAGAATGCTGGACCAAATATCACCCAAACGATAAGCACTGCGTACAGTAAACATGTAAACATGCCTACAGTATTCAACAGGGGGCATGCGTACAGTGACAGTGGGACATGCATACAGTAACCGGGAGCATGCGTGCAGTAACAGTGGGGACAAGCGTATAGTAACAGGGAACAGTGCGTTCAATAACAGGAGACATGTATACAGTAACAGGGGTACATGCTTACAGTAACAGGGGTACATGCATTCAGTGACAAGGGGCATGCGCGCAGTAATAGGGGGACACGCATACAATTACAGGAGACATGCATACAGTAACAGGGGTATATGCGTAATCAGTTTTGAATTTATAATTTGCCTGTGTTATTTCGTTTTTTGTACGAATAATATATCGTAAAATATCGTACGTTTTTGAAGCCATATGTCACTTACTGTTCGATATCGGCTTTCATGGTTATAAGACGTGTTTTTTAAACAGCTCATGGCTATCGATTTTTGCTAGCGATGAAACCGCCAATCTCGCTTGGATAGTATATGGTTTATTATGTAGCTACATGTGATTTAAAAACGCGAAAATATTTAAAATGCTGTTGGTTTGAAAAAAAGGACTAAAGTTGAAATTATGCTTAAAGACTTGTAAAATGATGTGATTGTGATCGTTCCTGTCAATGTGATCTATGATATGCTAATGAAAGTGATGGATTGCAAGTGATTGCGAGTGTTTGCGATTGTTTTGCGAGTGATGGACCTCTTAAAGTGATCAGGTTACGTTATGCTGGTATTTTGCAAGTACTCGATCGATAAACAGATCTTATATCAGCACAGAGTTCTTGGATTGTAGTGATTGAATACAGTTCTGGTAAATGTCAAATTCACTTGAGACCCCAGATCGCACTTGGAACAATAAGCGAGCGCTTAGTTCTGCTGATAACGAACTCATAAACGATCTTAAGCGGCCTAATTATATCCAGACCATCATGGAGTCACCCACTGCACCATCACTTAGTGAGTCAACTATATCTCTGTCTGAAGAAGCCATTCAGAAAATATCTGACACCTTGGTAGCGACATTTCGTACCCATATGGAATAAATCGTCGAGAATGTGGTGTCGAGCGTTATTGTCAAATTCACATCCAAACTGGAAGCTCTTGAACACGCAAATACGCAGCTGATCAACGAGAACTCAGAGTTGAAGGCCACTATTAGTCTATTTGAAACTAAACTAGGCGATCAAGAGCAATACTCTTGGCGCAACTTAGTCCGTGTCTCTGGAATACCGGAAATCAACTCTGAAAAAACAGACGATCTAATTATCAAACTGTCAAATGCGATTGGTTCCGGAATATCCCTGGCAGAAATAGACAGATCTCACAGGGTCGGGAAGCTAAATCCCAACAATCCCCGGGACATTATAGTGAAGTTTACTTTTTACAGGCAAAAACTTTACCTTACCCGATCGAGCCTGAAAGACAACGGCTTCAAGATCACCTTCATCAATGAGGACCTAACTTCCAGGAGAAGCTCCCTATTAATCAATGCGAGGGCCCAAGTGAAATCCGGTCGCCTACTTGGCGCATGGTCATCTGACGGAAACATTCTAGTAAAGGACTCGAAGCTCAAAATTCATAGAGTCAACCGTATTGACGACTTGAAGCCATACAGATCCGACAGTTAGCAACGTTGAAATTTCATTTATATGACCAAGGTATCGAGAATCTTACATACTAATCGTTGTTAGCTTACAGGCGTCATGGTCATTGTGACAAAGATTCAGTTGTAAAATACTATCACAGCACGTCCTCAACAATTTTGGTACTATTATTTCCTTAGTTTGCCAAAGCTATTCTTTTTTATAAAAAAACGATGTTAAATTGTTGTCAAGCTATACTTATGATCAAATTTGAGGAAGCTGCCTTATATCTTTAGCAATTGAATTTGACCGGTACATCGACCCGGAATTATAATTAAATAAACCTAATTTAAGTTTTTTCTACGAACCGACTTTTGCTTCTGTTGTTGGACAAACTGATGAAGTGATTCGTTGTCTATAAAAATCATGTGACCTCATCATTTTTCCGAATGCATGTGTACTTGTTTTACTGAGTAAGAATAGTAATTTTCTGATTTCAGTGAACACAATGTTTGCTCAGTAGCTTTACCTAAGTCACTGGGTGTCTGAATTATAATTATGTAGTATTAGAGACCCCTGTCACTCACTAGGGATTAACCGGGTGATTTATAATTATATTTATTCACCATGTGATATACGTGGTCGCATAAAACAGCTTTAATAAATTGCAATGCAACCAATCACTTATAATGAGTATGAATAATGATTATCGGATTCTCGGATTTTAAGTGAATACGTTGTTGTTGTTGTTTTTTCTTCTTTCACGTAATGATCCAAGTCTACGGTTTTTTTTTCCTCATTATTGTTATTCACATAAAGTTACCTATATAAATTTTTCCGATATTAATTTCACGTTAGTGTATAAAACAGATAATAGCCGTCTTAACTGGGGATTAGTCTAGATATGGTTTAAATCTTCTACTGTAAACGCTCTAGAGATATTCTGACCACTATTTACTACAGATGCTGATGTTATGCTTTTTCATACTCGTTTTACTGTCGTTATGTTAAACGACACTTCTCAGGGTACATTATTGACTTTATTCTTTATATATACGCTTAAAAATACTCTCTTCAATAGTTTCGTTTCAAATATCCTGTCACTTGTAGTATTGTCAACTAGAAGTAAAAATCTATAGATCGTTGTTTATGCTAGTTTTCAACTAACAAAATGCTTAAATATTTTTACTATATAACCTATTTTATCCAACTGTCTCATCCCCATTATGTTCCATTTTCTTTTTCTAATCCTTTTTGTTTTTTATGCATTATTAGTCCTGTCCAGCAGGTGTCAAGAAGTTGCACGAAATGTAATTTCATTCAGTCATTTATGTTTGTATGTGTAACTAGGCGTAAAACTTAGTATAGTGTAACCTGTACATTAAGGTTGCGGTTAATAATGTTTTGGTTTGTCCCAAGCGGAAGTCATTCGCTTGTCACTTTTTCATAGAACAGATTTGCAGAAAGAAACAGAAATCCAGTTAGTTTTATATAATTCATTAGGAATCAGTAAATGATAAGACGTCATTTTCTACTACTGACTTCCTATAAACAAGGCTTAAGCTATATGAATAGTGATTGTATTCAGGGAATAAAGTATATTGTAACTGGCTTGTTACGAGTACAAGTAATTAGAAATACCCCGCGTGACAGGAGGTTACAAATTGGCGCCCAACGTGGGGCCCTCGAATGAGGGCTCTGACATACCGGATAGGGTGAGAACCCCGGAGAGTAGCAGCGATGAAGATCGGTTACGTAACACCAGGATGGACAGGAAGACCGACTCGAGTTGTGTTTAATTTGGTACCATTTTTTTTTTCATGTGATCACACACTTTGTCGTTATAACAGTGCCGGCACCTGAGGCTGAAACAGGATCAAGGAAGGACACACGAAGGACATACAAGGACTCGTGAACTCAATAGACTGACTTGTGCTGTGTGGTTTCTCTAAGTGTTGATATAGGTGGTGAGTGATAGTGTTAATAAAAAAAAATTAAGTGTGCATTTTTATTTTTTGTTTTAATACCTTTTGATTATTTTTTCTGATAAGAAGATAATTTCTGAATAACACTACTTTAACATGTGGTGACTGGGTAATTAACAAGCATGCATTATACATATAAAGAAAATTAATCTGCAACTTAACGTTCACGTTTCACTTGAGATCTGAAGTGTACCGGTATAAGCCCAGGAATTCTGTTCATTCTATCTGACTACCTTCCTTCTCACGTGATTAACAGTACAGATAGTAGAGTTTTAGTGTTTATGGTACTAATTTATGAAGAATAATAGCATCAAGTAGATATTAACAGTCACAAGTCAAGACTTTACTTATAATACATGATTCTTTCCTTGAATAGCAAGATTTATTTCAGTGCAGTTTTCTATTAGGTACTAGGAATTAATGCTAAATACCAGTTCGGGAACCAGATTGCTGAATGGGATTCAGGTACATTGGTAGATGCTTATTGTGAAAACTTGTATATTTTGAGCTCTTCTGGTAAAAAGATTTACCAGACAAGCTTCGAGTTGTGATCAATAATTGTCCGTGTCCAGGTGTCTCTTACCCCAACCAAAAAAATAACGCAGGAAGATTTATTTTGGTACACATTGATTAGGAAAAGGAGGAGAAATTGTTAGAAAATTTATGGTGTTTTATTAATACTTTTAATATGATTTTATTATTGTAAAAACACTGAACTTGTTCTTACGCAAGTTAGGTAATGTTAGTTACTTAAAAGGTAATTTAGTTAGATTAGTGGGCCCACCACTTATATTAGTGTTAAAATAAGGTAGTGGTAAACTAGTGTACATCATAGTTTTATAGTTATTAGTATACAGAACTTGTTCAGTGTTAAAACTATCATTTGTAAATTGTAACATAAAATAAGTGTCTGTATACAAGGAAAATGGCTCAAAGCATTAGTGAAGAAGATATTGCTCTCCTCAAAGTATTGAAGAAAATGAAACTCGATGACCCTGAACAGTTAGAATATGTGCTAACTAAGAAAAGCATGAAACAAGAAGAAAAGTACCAGGAAAAGGATTCACTTAAATTTCCACAAATTTCCTTATTTTATGGGGAACCAGGGAAAGGAGAAGTGTCGTATAGAGCCTGGAGGTATGAGGTGAATTGTCTGATCAAGGACAAAACATATTCACATGCAAGTATGCTACTGGGCATAAGGAGATCATTGCGAGGTGAGGCAGCAGACATGGTAATGAGGCTAGGAGAAGAAGCTAAAGTAGAAGAAATCCTAGAATTGTTTCAAAGCTCATTTGGTAATATTGAAAGTACAGAGTCCACTTTGAAAAAGTTTCATGCTTGTGAGCAAGGAGAAAATGAGCCTGTCGTAAAATATGCAAGTAGAGTCGAAGAAATGTTCTCTAGAGCAGTAGAATTAGGAGCACTTGCAAGAACACAGCAAATCCTTTTGAAAAGTGTCTTCTATGAAGGCCTAAATGTCGAATTAAAAATTGCATCTGCATTTAAATATGAGACTACGTCGGATTATAATATGTTCCAGGCAGAGATTAGGAAACTAGAACAGGAATTTCAGAGTAGAAAATCTACAGGTAAATCAAAACAATGCCAAGCTACCACTTTGAAACCCGAAAACTCAGAATTAGGAGAAATTAAAAGTCTGCTAGAAAAGATGAATGCTAGAATAGAAGTGTTAGAGAAGGAGAAAGGTCAGACTAATGTTATGCAACAGTACCCACAGAACAGAAGAGGGAATCCAGGTGAAACCGAAGCAAATCAACAGACATTAGGTTCAGACAGAGGTTACCATGTAAGAGGACAAAGAGGACCTAGACACTTCAGAGGTATTAGAGACCAGTTTCAAGGAAGACGTCCATTTCGAGGTCAAGGTCGAGGAACAGAAAGTTACAGACCGAAACGCCCTTTTGGAAGCAATATGTTCAAACCTCATATTCAGTGTTACAGCTGCAACGAGTATGGACACTTTGCTAGCGAGTGCCCTTTAAACGAGTGAGTGTTGCTATGTCGGGTCAGGATAGTGACACATCAGGTAAGTATGACCCCAAATTGATTGGTGAAGCAGCTGAAGTCAGGGTATTTATCAATAATATAATGACCAATGCACTTTGCGACACAGGTTCATGTGTATCCACTTGTTCTGAAAAGTTTTACTTAGAAAATTTAAGAGAAATAGAGTTAAAACCTCTCAACAACTTGTTGAAAATTGAGTGTGCAGACGGAAATGAGCTACCATACAAGGGATATGTAGAAACTTTTTTGAAAGCTTGTGGTATTCCTGGAGATATTGAACAGAAATGCTTGTTTCTTATAGTTCCAGACACTGAATATAATAAAGATACACCTATTCTTTTGGGAACAAATATTTTGACAGAATTAATTAAGGACTGTAAGGAAATATTTGGCGAGAAATTTCTCCAAAACTCAAAATTACATGTACCATGGTACTTAGCATTCAGATGCATCATTCTAAGAGAAAAGTCAATAAAGAAGAATAACTACACATTAGCTATCGTGAGGTCTGCTCTAACTCACACTGTTTCATTAGGGCCAAACCAGTCTATAAACCTTAAATGTTCAACTGACAGAGAATTGAACCATTATCCCACATGTGCATTAATACAGGAGACTAGACAATCTAATTTGCCAATTTTACACAAATAACACCGGGAATTATACACTACTCTGGTAAGAAACAAGAAGTTGTAGTGAATATAAATAATACTACACAATCTACAGTAAAAATTTCACCGAGAGCTGTCGTAGCTGAATTACAACTAGTTACCATTGATGAAGAAAAGAACAAAATGCCAACTGATAACGATACAACGGTGCTCAACCAAATTAATATTGATCAAGACTTGAATCCATCACAACATGAGGAGCTTATGAAAATTCTGGAAGTACACAAAGGCATATTCTCAACATCAGAGACAGACATAGGAAGTTGTGATATTATGAAACACAGAATAGAATTAATCGACAAAACCCCTTTCAAAGAAAGATATAGACGTATTCCACCATCAATGATAGAAGAAGTGAGGAAACATTTAGAAGATTTGTTAGCCAGTGGCGTCATTAGAAGATCAAAGTCCCCATGGGCATCTGCTGTGGTCATTTGCAGAAAACATTCTGGAGCTATGAGAATGTGTGTCGATTACCGTAAATTGAATGCGAGAACGATTAAAGACTCGTACGCCATTCCAAGAATTGATGATGTCCTGGATTGCTTACATGGATCAAAATATTTTTCCACTCTTGACATGAAATCGGGTTACCATCAAATAGAGATAGAAGAAAAACATAAAGAAAGATCTGCTTTTACAGTTGGACCCCTAGGATTTTGGGAATTTAACAAATTACCTTTCGGATGCACGAATTCGCCTGCAACTTACCAAAGAATCATGGAAGAAATAATAGGAGATCTTAACCTTAAAATCTGCATCATCTACTTGGATGATATCCTCATTTTCAGTTCCAAATATTCTGAGCACCTTCAGCGATTAAATTTGATATTGTCTCGATTAAAAGCAGCTGGCATTAAATTATCCCCAAATAAATGTCATTTTTTAAAGAAAAAAGTTAAATTTTTAGGCCATTATGTCAGTGAAGAAAGAATAGAAACAGATCCAGAAAAATGTGACAAAGTAAAAAATTACCCCAAACCAAACAATGCTGATCAATTGAGATCTTTTCTTGCTTTGGCAGGGTACTATAGAAAGTTTATAAAAGGATTCAGTGCAATCAGCAAGCCATTAACAGACCTTCTTCCTCCAACAACTACGAAAAAAGGAAAAATAGCAAATAAGAAAGAATGGCATTGGGATGAATTACATGAAAGAACTTTCACTAAAATAAAGAAACTTTTGACCTCTCCACCTATTCTAGGATTCCCTATATTCAACTCTCCTTTTGAATTGCATACTGATGCCTGTGGTTCAGGTTTAGGAGCAGTATTATATCAGGAACAAAAAGGAAAAAAGAGAGTAATTGCGTATGCCAGTAGGAGCTTATCAAAAAGTGAAAAAAACTACTCTGCGTTTAAATTAGAATTTCTGGCCTTAAAATGGGCTATAACTGAGAAATTTTCTGATTATTTAATTGGACAGCATTTCAAAATATATACTGACAATAATCCCCTGACGCACATTTTGACAACAGCCAAACTTGAAGCAACAGGACAACGATGGGTTTCAGCTTTAAGTGATTATGATTTCGATATCATTTATCGACCAGGAAAAAGCAATACTGACGCAGACATCATGTCAAGATACCCAGAGCAGAGCAACTCTACTGAATTCATTAAAAATGATACCATCAAAGCAATATGTAATACTATACATACCAGACCATTTATTGAAGTTTTACCTTGCCATTCACTTAACATATTAGATATGATTGATGAGAGCGGACAAAAGATGGCTCAAGTGGAAATGAGAGAGTTAAGAAATCAACAACGGAATGACCCTATTATAGGAGTTTGGCTGAGAGCCCTTACTGATAAGAAATTTCCAAATAAGACAATTATTCAGAGCAATAAACAGCATCTTACAATGTCCAGACATTTTAACAATTTGAAAATCATAAGAGGTGTCCTTTATAGAGAAATTACTGAAAATGAAAGACCAATTAAACAACTAATTTTGCCTAGCTTCTATAGAACAGAAGTACTACGTGGTTTACATGATCAGGTTGGCCACCCAGGAAAAGAGCGAACGATATCATTAGTTCGTGACCGGTTTTATTGGCCCAGTTATACCATAGATTGTACAAAATGGGTAGAGCAATGTCAAAGATGCCTCAGAAGAAAATCTTCCAATAATATAAAAGCACCTCTAGTGAACATTCAGTCGTCATATCCATTGGAACTAGTCTGTACTGACTTTTTGAAAGTAGATGAATGTAAAGGTGGAATAGAAAATGTTCTTGTGATAACTGATCACTTTACGAAATACGCAGTAGCTGTTCCAACAAAAAACCAAACGGCCAAAACCACGGCTGAAGCTCTTCTAAATAATTTTATATATTTCATTATGGAGTTCCTACAAGATTACTGTCAGATCAAGGAGCTAACTTTGAGTCTGAAGTTATACAAGAAATGTGCAACCTTATGGAAATATCTAAAGTCAGAACTACAATATATCATCCCCAATGTAATGGACAGTCTGAACGATTCAACAGGACATTGATAAGCATGTTAGCTACATTAGAACCAGAAAAAAAGGAAAATTGGAAAAAATTTGTCCCATCATTAGTATATGCATATAATGCTATCAGACACGAATCGACAGGATACTCTCCTTTTGAATTGATGTTTGGACGTTGTCCCAGACTACCTGTAGACTCGATGTTTCAAATAGAAAATGATGATTTGATGAATACTGAGTATGTCCAAGACCTCAAACAGAAACTAGAAGTTTCATGGGACATTGCATTGAAAACATTGAATAAGTCTCGTGAAAAACAGAAAAACAATTATGATAAAAAGGTAAAAGCCTCCACCATTAATGTCGGTGACAAGGTTCTAATAAAAATTCTTGCATATCCAAAACCGCATAAAATAGCAGATAAGTTTGAACAGGATGTGTACCAAGTCATTAAGCAACCAAATTTGAATATACCAGTTTATGTGGTGAGAAAAAAAGATGGTGTAGAAAAGACCCTACACAGAAATCACCTCCTATTGTTAGAAGAAAAAGATATGATAGGAAATAAAGAGGAAGAAACGAAGAGTATGAAGCCAGTACCGAGACCTAGAAAAAGCGTCAAAGACAGTGTTCCATTAAACACTGGGAAGAAAATAGATATGAAAGAAGGCAATAGTACACAAAGGGTAAGTACAGAAAACCAAAGAGAACAGAGATACGAGGAATCCAGTAACTCTGAATCAGACACAGAGTTAGTAAGAAAAGTCAGTTCACCGGCTGGTGAGAAATGTGAGAATAGAGATACATGTATGCAGCCTCAAGCATCTTCTGTATCAACAGAAATAGAGGAGGAGGCAGTGCAGGAAGAAGAAGAAGAACATACAGAAGAACAGGAAGAAGAAGAAACAGAAACTTTGGAGGAAGATCGAGATGGTGTTGACCAAACACATTTAGTAACAGACCCAGGTACAACTGAAGCTCCTAGAAGATCAAATAGAACGAGGAAGAAACCTGCATGGTTTTAATCTTACCACATAGGACAACAACAGAACATCACTTAATTACTGGAAATGCAAATACAGAGTACAAACTCAAATGCAGAATTGTTAAGAGCAATGCGCATACATTAATAGCTGTATTGTGTTTGTGTTATGTGTAAATAATGTATGAGAATTACAGTAGTTTTATTATTAATTTATATAGTTTATTTTCAGGAGCAAATATTTAAGGTGGGCGGAGAAGTAATCCGTTTATTTATTTTCAGCTCTTGGAATGTTTGGTATTTTAATATGCAGATAAATATTCTGTTTATCTATTTGTTTTTTACTAATTCATAGTTAATTTTTATTGCAGGTAAGAGGCAATCCGGAGCAAACTATCCAATATATTTGATATTTGCTAAATGTATTTTTATTTAGTACTGAAAGTCTTGACTTAAGTATTTAAGTAGTTATTAGTAACACTAACATAGTTAGTGTAGTTGTATTTGAAGTAAGAGGTTGTTTTATTTGGTACATTTCAAGTCGGGACGACTTGATTTTCGGAGAGGGGGAGTATGTAACTAGGCGTAAAACTTAGTATAGTGTAACCTGTACATTAAGGTTGCGGTTAATAATGTTTTGGTTTGTCCCAAGCGGAAGTCATTCGCTTGTCACTTTTTCATAGAACAGATTTGGAGAAAGAAACAGAAATCCAGTTAGTTTTATATAATTCATTAGGAATCAGTAAATGATAAGACGTCATCTTCTACTACTGACTTCCTATAAACAAGGCTTAAGCTATATGAATAGTGATTGTATTCAGGGAATAAAGTATATTGTAACTGGCTTGTTACGAGTACAAGTAATTAGAAATACCCCGCGTGACAGGAGGTTACATATGTTAAACTTTTCCCTAATGGGCAACGATATTGCTGCATACCGAATGAATGTGGGGTTATTTAATTTAAGTAAATATTGTTGTCGTAAAATATTTTACATGTGGAGTGCAACAAGCGAATGTGTATTACTTCTCACCCTTTTCGGGCTATCTCGCGCTTTCTCAGGCTGCATTATTCGACCGTTTATCTTTGAAATGAATCTGTTATTAATTGACGCTTTACGCTTTCTTTTATTTGTATCAGGGGATATTGAGTTAAAACCAGGACCGGATTACAAGGCACTCAGTGTCTTGCATTTGAACGTGCGGTCAATACGCAACAAACTTGATTATGTCGCAAGTAATCTGTGTAATTTTGATATTTTATGCTTCACGGAAACTCATCTAACTGATGTTGTTCCCAATAATGTTTTAACAATTGAAGGTTTAAATACAGGTTTACACCGTTAAGATATACACCTCACTCCAACGGTTTATTAATTTATGTAAATGAGTTTTTACTGTCGCGGCGTGTTACCAAGTTAGAATGTCAGATAATTTAATTGTACTGAACAGTGAGGTTATATCAATTAATAATTCCGTAAATGATCACCATGCCACGGCTGCACACATTAAAGTCCCATCAGTCATAAGTAAACCGATGCAGAGACATGTTTGGTTGTACAAACGAGCTGATTTTCAACGTCTCAACAATTTAATTAACATCGAAAATTGGAATTTTATAACAATGATGAGTGTAGAAGATGCTACCACTTTATTCACGGCCAAACTTTTAGAACTAATGAAATTGTGTATTCCATTTAAATTAGTTACAGTCCGTCCTAATGATAAACCTTGGTACAACTCTAAGATACGTACATTTACCCGTAAACGCGACCGACGTAAAGCTATAGCTATAAAACAACCTTCTGAAAACAACTGGGCTTAATTCAAACACGCACGTAACAGAGTCAACAATATGATAAAACATGCAAATGAACAATTTTACTCAAATATTAAAACTACTGTAACTGATTTAAAATCAAGCAATTCCATGCTATACTGTAAGATGTTAAAACATATACAATCGCATTCACACTCTGATGTGATACCACCCATAAAATCGGTCGACATACATGGAAACGTAACTATATATACTTCTGAAGAAGAAAAAGCAACGTGCTTAAACAATTATTTTGTTTTCACTTCAACTTAAGATTCATCTTCGGGCGTTCTTCCCGTCCCTACTCAGTTTCCATTTGCCAGTTTGCAAAATGTGTCCATTACTGAAACTGAAATAATCGATTTAATCAAAATTTAAATAACTAACAAAGCTGTTGGCGAAGATTCAATCAGTCATCTTGTTCCTAAGCGTACTAGCGAGTCCATTTCAAAACCGTTATGCCTTTTGTTTAATAAATCACTACAAGAATGCACATTTCCTTCATCATGGAAAAATGCAATTGTGATGCCCTTATTCAAAACGGGTGACTCGAATATACCTTCAGACTATCGCCCAATCTCTCTTTTAAGCTGCATAGAAAAACTTATGGACCGTGCTGTATATAAACACTTGTATAACCATTTTATTGCACACAATTTAATTTATTGCAAACACTCAGGATTTCTTCGAGGACACTAAACAGTTTATCAACTGATTGATATATTTGATCAAATAGCTCGATCTATTGACGACAAGAAACTTAATTGTATGATATTCTGCGATATTGCTTAGGCGTTCGACCGTGTTTGGCATCGAGATCTTTTATTTAAACTTAAACAGAATGGCATAAGTGGAAATATACTACAATTGATAGAGAGTTACTTGTTTAACTGTACCCAAAAAGTATTTGTCGGCTCAGCAAAGTCGCAGTCAGTGAATGCCGGTGTCCCCCAGGGCTCAGTATTAGGACCGTTGTTTTTCTTGGTTTACGTTAATGATATTGTAGAAAACCTTTTAAGTATTACTCGATTGTTTGCTGATGATACTTCATTATTTTGTAGTATTAGCTGATCTCCATTGTATTTTAAATCATGACCTATGCCTAATTAACGTATGGGCAAAGTGTTGGCTAGTTGATTTTAATCCCCAAAAAACTGAAGCTATTCTTTTCACAACACAAAAGAATATTCCTTTTCCCAAGTAAATGTTTGGTAACTTACCCGTAACATTTGTTGATGAACACAACATCTCGGTCTTACGCTTAGTAGCGATGGTAAATGGAACAACCACATAAATAATATTCTGACATCCGCGTCGAAAATCCTTGGTGTTACGCGAAAAGTTAAGTACAAACTATCAAGAACATGTCTAAATGAAATATATTTCACGCATTTGCAGCCATTATTAGAATACGCGTGTGTTGTATGGGACGGCTGTACATTGTACGACAAGGAATTACTTGAAAAAAATCCAAAATGAAGACGCGCGTATTGTCTCAGGCCTAACCAGATCCGTCTCACTTAGAAACCTCTACACTGAAGTTAAATGGTTAAGTCTAGAAAAACGAAAAAGTTATCTTAAACGAAATAATATTTACAAAATGCATAACGGTCAGTGTCCCAATTACCTTACTAACCTTCTCCCACCAACAGTTCATGAACAATCTTCTCGTAATCTTAGAAAAGCGGAAGACTATACTATTTTATCAAGAAGAGCTTTACTTTATTCACGATCGATTTTACCATCTGCCATTATTCCATGGAATTCGTTACCTATTGATATATGAAACATTGACACCATTTCGAAATTTAAAACTTCATTGAAACAATTATTTAATTAATGCGAAGATAATCCCCAATATTTTACACTGGGGATAGACACTCATCAATTATACTTGCCCGTTTAAGAAATAATTGCAGCAACCTTAGCTCGGACTTATTTATTAATCATTTAAAAAACGCTCCCCTATGTGCGTGCGGAAATGATGCTGAAAATTTTGAGCACTACTTCTTTCATTGCCATACATACCATTTGCAGCGAATAGATCTATTTGCTGCGATACGATCGTTTCATCCTCTTTATTGTGAGATGCTCCTTTATGGCAAGCCGTCACTAAATAATGTAAACAACACCATCATTTTTAACGAAGTTCAAAAAATATTATTACGACAAAGCGATTCATTACTTAGCTAATTTTGTTTTCCATTTTGCTGGGCAGGACTTATTACCATCTATATTGCTATCATAATAAATAGTCTTTATTGTATAAGATATCTGTATATTTTCGATACAATCATTAATATTTGTTTTGTTTTATTATTAATATTACTATAATTATTACTATGCTTGGTAACTACTGATATTATTAGTAGTACTGTTGTCATCATATATTAAACATAATTATTGAGAGTTATGTTCTCAATTGTATACTGTGCAAATGTCATGATTAATATTTTATGTCTGTCTCCATTACAACATGTTAAAACTATCACAAGGGAAGGAAGGACCCCCGATAATGTTGAAGAACTTCAGGTCTAACCCTTTCCATTATGTATGTATGGGACAATGTACATATTTGTAAAATGCCATTATTTGGAAATAAAATATGTTTAAAGTAAAGTACGTCACTTAATTACAACGAAAGAAATGTCAACGTGACCTAACGAAATCAGTTTTAAATACTTTATTTGCCTGTGTTATTTCGTTGTTGTTTTTTTGTACAAATGACATATTGTAAAATATACGTTTTTTAAGACATATGTCACTTGATTAGAACGAAAACAATGTCAACGTGACCCAACGAAATCAGTTTTGAGTATATAATTTCCCTGTGTTATTTCATTTTGGTTACGAATAACATATCGCACAATATACGTTTTTAAGCCATATGTCACTTGATTAGAATGAAAACAATGTCAACGTGACCTAACGAAATCAGTTTTTAATATATTATTTGCCTCTGTTATTTCGCTTTTTTTGTACGAAAAACATATCGTAAAATATACGTTTTTAAGCCATATGTCACTTGATTAGAACAAAAATAATGTCAACGTGACCTATCGAAACATGTTTTATATATTATTTGCCTGTTATTTGGTTTATCATACATCACAGACATATATACTCGAACGGAAGTGTGGGTAATATTAGCCTCTTTATATCTTAAAACTGAGTATATTATACTAGCTTAGTGACAATTTATATTACCAGAATACCATATGATTTTGTGTTTAGTACACCTGTTTTAAAACGACTTTCCTTTTCACGAACATATTACTAGCTTAAGATCAAATCCATAACGCCATTACAGACCACTTAATCACTTTGTGTTCATATATTATTTTATTCTTTTACATTATTGAGGTTAATAAATGGTTTCCTATTCCACTGTAGAAAATGCTACAATTAATTAATATATGAAAGGATAGTAGTAGAAACTTGCAATAATTTTAATAAAATGCGAATCCCACGTGTGATCCATCCGGTCATATCTTGAAGTAGACTACCTCTAGAATGACAGTCGGGTTTGTTTAGTTGAGTTGTATAGTATCTGAAGATGTAATTAGCCTTATATTACTTTATAATTTTTTTGCAAAATGCAATATTTTACAATTTACCTTTATACCATATACATTTTGCTATGTAAGATAACTCTAACCACTTTTCAATTTACAATACATGCACATTTGTTATGACCGACTGTGAACAAATGTAATAATGCAACGACAAACGGTCTACAAAATGATATTATACATTTCTAAACAATTATGAAACCAGACAGGGGCACACCCTGGATTCGGAGCAGCTCTTACCGCTAAATTACGCTCACTAATTCGTGCTTGGAATGGAAAAAATATAAACGTGCTTGAATAATGTATGTTCCTTAAACATAAAGTCTACTCACATGCAAATACCACACTACCATTTAGCAGCATTTCTTATTATGAGACCGCAAGACGCAAAACGCGTTAAACCAAAATTTGAAAACGTATATGCTGCTATGTTTCATATCCGAGTCTTGAAGATGGGGAAATATTTATCCAAATAAGCATGTGATATATACATATATATAATGTGTGATATATACATATGTACGAGAGAAAGAGAGAGATTGGAAAAATATGTGCTTTAGAAAGATTCATTCGTTGGTGTTTAATAATTTTTATCAACCATAAATATAATTTATTTATTAAACGTGTACATAGAAACCACAGTTATTTTATGATAACTCGCCTACAGCATTATTGGTTTTATCGATAATGGTGACGATAAATGTTGTTCTATTTGAAAATATATACACACGTGTTCACTAACACGCAAATATCATATTCAACGCATCGAACGAAATTCGTGTGGCAAAAGTCAATGCATTGAAAAATGATTAAGCTGAAAACCAGCATTTGTCAGCCTAACGCCAGCTGGGTGTCGTTTGTTGATTAGCATAATTTAATAACTAGTGTGTAATTACTTTGGATTGTATTCGTCAACATGATGTATTCGGTGCAAATTCCAACGATATACGAGCAGGGTTTATGTCAATTTGGGCACAGATGATTGCATTAGTCATACATCGACTATATGCGAAATCCTCTGTCCAATAGATCTCGTGTCTATATTTGAGTCATCTTCCTTTAATTCACCCAACGCGTGATCTGTCTTGTGTTATTAAGCTGCATCAAACGCGTGTTGAACTAGCGCAAAACTTACTAACAAAATGTTTTAGAAAAGAGCGCGATCAACGTTCATATATTATGCGTTATGACCTTTTTTACAATATGCTTTCCAATATCCTTTTCATCATGTTATGTATACTTTTAAAAACGAAAGAAACACATAGACTGGATTTAACAAGTAATTCTAATAAACGTGTTGTGAAAATAAACATTTTACATAACTATTTATTTAACCTGCGTACACGTACCATTCCAGTATTGGTGGTAGGTGAATCATTTTAAAGGAACCGTCCAACAGATAAAGCGTCGTATCGACGCGATTCGATATTTTGAGAAACTACGAGGATTGCTTATAAGGCTAAACAATACATCCGCTCTGAATGTGAGCGTGAATGGTCGAGTGGTCTAAGCGGGAGGCTTTTTACTCTAGGAATCCATGGAGGGGTCAGTAGTTCGAGCCCTGTTTAGGGTTACTTTTTTCCTTTTTTATATGTTATTCTTGTTTTGTTTTTTTACTGGAGATTTTTAGTTCAAATGTTTATCAATATAAAGCATTTAAAGCATTTAATGACAAGCTGCAATACATGCCAAAATCTGTTGGACGGCCCCTTTAAAAGAACCATGGTTTAAAAATAAGTATCATAAACTAAGCACTGTAATAATATTTTTTTTTTAATGCGCTATTGTGATAAATAGCGTTATTATTTATTTAGTTTTCTCAGTATAACTGTATATCAACCATTATTAAACGCGTGCTGTCTGGTCTTACTTGTCATTTTAAACATTTTAACATGAAACTTTCATTCAGATGCTGTTGACAGAGCGTTCTTTATTTACTAAAAATACTGGATAAATTACTTGCATACAGCTAACATATATAACATTATGGCGTTAGTAAAATCAATAACAAGATGTATTTAGACGATAAGTGGTTTGTTCAAAAAGCAATATGTCTTAGAACGTTTCAATAATTGCTGTGGCTATATATTCACCGTTCAAATATACCGGGTGATCACATGTTTATATATGTGTGTTTGTATTAATTACATGTTGTGCGTTGTGTGTATTGCTTTCATACTGTTTGGTAATAGATGACTTGCGATCGATGATAAGGACCTCGTGCTGTATGATGCACCTGAATTTTTACATGTATTGTTAAATTCGGAAACATTCATAAATTTACTTACTATTTCTTATTACTATGGTATCCATTTATTGTATTGACACACCAAACAGGTTATTGATTTAAGATAGACCAATCTTACAATATCAAATGCAAAAATACAAATAATTCGATATTCAGCCACCGACACTCTGTGATAATAAAAATAATAGTGATAGATGCTTTTTCAAACCGTTGTGCCATAATGGATGGATTATATTAAGGAACTCAAATCAATGTCTCTTTTCAAGAACACGTTCAATAGACATAAGAATGAAGAACAGAACTAGACCATGGGAAAAAAGTTGTGATTTGTAATATATATACAGGCGAAACATGTTGCTTGAGTCTTAAATACCTTTTATTAAACAAATAAAGTGTGTAGTTAAAGGTGGTTAATTACATGTGATATTTAATTGTATTACGCTATAAGAACTTTTCAGCTTTAAGAATATTCTTCTTTTGTCGTCTAGTGTAATCATTGGTTGGAAAAGAGGGGAAAAGAACCAGTACAGTGGAATGTTTTGTTTGCAATCATGGTCTTTATTTTGATGAATTCGTAACTTTCAAGAGCATTGGATAATGTCATTACATAAGGTTTTAATTATTTTATTGTTGGTATTAGTTGTTCTTCCTGCTGATTGCCGTGCATTTACTCTTCTGGATTCGGACATTCTGAAATGTCAAAAATACAAGTGATCTACATTGACAATATCCTGATAATAATGTACGAAAAAGTAAATCATAGCCATGCTCGAACTTAAAATGAAAATGCCAACACATTCATGTTCAATAGCGAACCACACGTTTAACAAAAAAGACATATTCCTCTAAAATTGCCACCAATTGGTGTTCCAGCCCAGGTGCAGCTTTCAGAATGATTATAAATACAGTATAACATAAGCTTTCACAATATTAACTTAGTCATGGTTGAAATTAACAACCGACATTTCATTATATTTTCACTATAAGGAGGCTTTATCATAACATCCACTTTAAAACTACTCAGTACACACTACTCAAATCACAATATAAAAAGACCCAAGTCTGAATCAGAATCCATACATATAGCCTCATTTTGTAGACATGATTCAACCACTCACAAAAGTGCCATAGTGACGAAGGAATCTAAATACAAAGAGATAAGTTCCGAAAATGGCCCTATTCATGCACTGACAGGGACACATAATCTCATTACGTCTAACATAAGCCACCCAATACTAAGACATTTAAGCGTGTTCAACGTCCCCTGTATTCCTTCTGCTGACAATTCACATGACTAGGCTGTGGTTTTGGTGAAAATGTATACAACATTGTGTGAACTTCGTTCAGAAAATTCGTAAGTATGCACAACCAAAAGTCAAGTCACGTTTATATTTCATGAATTATTGTTAAAGTATTTGAACAACTAAATAAAACATGTCGGACATTTTATCTATGAAAATAAGCGGTAAAAATAGAAATATGTTCATCATATACCAGTTCCAGTCCAGACGTATGTGACTGCGGGGTTGTCGAAGGTGAGGCCACTGATCGCTCTCAGGTCAGCGGCGATTCTGCCCCAGGGTAGGCCGACGAGGTTTAAGTCGCCCGTCAGATCTGGAATCGTAATATCAATTTCATGATATTTTATATGCCTTTGAAAGCATCAGAAGACACTGGCTGCACAATGACATAGTTGGACAAAAATGGATTTTAACTTAAGTTTAAAATTACAATTTTTAAGAATCCAATTTTGCAAAAAAAAACACATGGACAAATAACATTGGGCTAACAATTATAATGGCTTATGCATGTATATGTTATTAACATTTATTTTATTAACAAAAGATATTAAAGGTTTTCAATTTGTCAATGGTTTTTATGTGCGGACATATTGACTCTTTGAAAGTTGCGCACGGGTTATAATGCACCGGAATAATTACGCGAACTGAAAATACATCTTATGTTGGGATAAAATTAATTTTAAAAATCTGTGTTCGATAAATCAAATTTTAAAATACTGAAAGTGCATAAACATCCGCACTCTTTAATCCTTCATTTCACATCTTGCATAACAGCTTATTGCACAGATTAAATACGATTTTAAGAATTTATGATGGATACGAGTCAGGATTCTGAAATATTTTTCAACACAAATGGATTTATCTAATAAATGAAGTCATTTATGTGATTGCTTTTACTTACTCGTGCGCGTGTCTTTTATCACGAGGTCGAAGAAGCCAGAGGTACAGGAGCCAGATGTAGGGCCTGGGGTTAGGCAGATGAGCCACCAGAAGTACTTGCTGGGATCTTGGCTGTAGAAGGCTTCGAACCTCTGACCTGGACTAACTGAATGGGAAAAGCATGGTCAGCAAGTAAAGCTGTTGTTGAACAACTACGCTTAAAAAGCTGTTAAGATTCTTAATCCGCATCTTTTCAGAAATATATTGATATTTCTTTATGGCAAAAGTAATGATGGCACTGATCACAAAGTATGAATATTTTAGTCCCCATCGGTTTAAACTGAAAACATAACCGAAACATAAATTTGAAAGCTGGCAGCATTTTCCCGCTATCTGCATTTGAATAATCACACGCCCGCTTTGACGATGCTCTCCGGTAATATGTATGTAGAAGTTTACTAATAAACGACGCGCAGGCACATGGATCTCATAAGGCTCCTGCGCTCATTTACAGCTAAATGATAACCAGCGAAATGTAAAAACATATACTTTAAAAGGCTTGATTAACAAGCAATACACTCTTAGGTTTGATGATGACTGCAATAATATCTTTCGAAAATTATGTGTTCATTTGCAAACCAATGATTTATCTACCTATTTCAGAACTGCATAACCTCTACAGTTGTACGAGTTTTACAACATAAATGTTACATGAAGTAAATAAAAAACAAATGCGACTTCATAATAATGTGCAAGCTAAATGGATGTATCATATAATTATACATATGTATATATTTACCTTAGGGCGCAAAGATTGCTCAATCCTGTGATATTTGTGCTCAGAAATAAAATATCTTATATTTTTACTATTTTATCGTTGTAAACATGGGGAAATTGTATGCGAGATTATGTTTTAACTTCGTCAAACCGTTGTAAATGTGTCCGATCAATAAACATGTGTAATAAAAGAAAATAGTTCTTTAAAACTGAGGGCCGAAATCGGGATATATCAGACAACAAATGTCGATGTTGACATTAATTGTTCTACACTGTGAAGTGCTTATTACAAATGAATGCATGTCAAGTTACCATGTAAGACGAACTATGCATGACCAAATTCTTATTCAAGGCTTGATAAATTACAGCTGGACCTGCATATTCTTTCTTATTAATGTAATGCCACCGGCAAGGGTAAATGTATTAAACAAGAACAAAGGAAAATGTCCTACAAAGCCATCAAACTCACAACTACCTTCCCTTAGAAGTACTGCACCAGAATGGTCCGATCCCAGAGTGTAACTGATTACTGTCTCTTGACAAGTAGTTTCGCTACAAAATGAATGGAGACCTTTATAGCATGTATCAAGAATATTTACTTATGCTATTGTGTGAATATTATGCATAAATGTTAAGATCAAAATATAGCGCATATTTTTTAGCATGTGAAGGCATCATAACAAAATGCACGTACATGTTAGCATTATGTTTAATCCAAAATGAATTCATTGAATCATGTTTCATACAAAAAAACAATACTACAACAAAACACGGATACTATCTTGTTTGCATATAAGATAAGCGTGGATATGTAGTTACATATATAGATAGGACTGTGATTATTAAGAAAGAAAAGATGAGATACCGTTTAAAAAAAAAGTTAAATTAAATTAGTGATAGAAATAAAGAAATAACGCGAAAGTAATTGATTTTACAATAAAAGTTACATACTAGAATGTAGTCGTACGGGTGACTGTGTTTCCAGAGACACGCCAAATGTGTTTGGCCTTACCAAGCGTACCTGGCGTTCCGATCAACACCGAGTACAAACTCAGCCATTGGCCCGTTGCTATCTAAAAGACCGAATAACTGTAGTGAAGACAAGTTATAATTTTTGTTTAATGATTTAATAATGGCTGATAATAAAATATAGATTCAATATTTAAGTTCGATCCATGTTTACAGAACAGAACAGAACAGAACAGAACAGAACTTTATTTGTTTTCACAGGTTACAAAACAATGACATTTTGTAACAACATGTGAGCATATGTAAAAGATAATTACACAGATATCAAACAAACAGTATTATATACGATAAATCATAGTAGATCAATTGGGAAAGTGGTTGTTATGTGAAAATTCTCCAGTAGAGGGCCAGTAACATAATGGTTATTTAAACAATATATTGTCTACAAACAAAAGAAAATTTGGGTTTTGAACCCGTAGGTGTTGGATAATTAATAGTTAAGTACGTATGTGAATTCGTTCTAATTACAAAATAATGTATAGTGATCACCAACAGCCACATTTGTTATAATATTACTTCTACAAAAGTAAAACCAACAACAACATTAAATAGTTAACAGTTAGTGGTGGAATATTTATGTGGATACACTCCATATTAAAGAGTAGGATTAATGATTTACAACAACAGCGTTAGTTATAATAATACTTCTAATAATAGTAACAACAACAACAACGATGCTAATAATGATAGTAATACTGATAATGATGATACTAGTAATCATGATGATGATCGAGATGACGACAATGGTGATGACCATGATGATTATGATAGTGTTGATTATAAAGCCAGGAAGAGCAAATATTACGAATACACTTAACATAATACAGGGTACATAGTTCTACCATTTTATTATTATTATTATTTATTTATTTTTAATTAGTATTTTTTTACGTGACATTTCCTTTATTTAATACATACAAGAACATGCATTCGAGTAGTAAGTTTTCATTTTTTTGCAATATCCATTTTTAATGTGATTTTATGGTTGAACGTAGGTAGGTCTTCCTAGTATAAATAGAGTACTCTCCCGTCTAATAAAATGAGGGAGGATAACCGTCGGAAAACTATTCAGCGATTAAAAAGTTTAATTTTATTTTTGCAATATCCATTTTTTAATGTGATTTTATGGTTGAACGTAGTTAGGTCTTCCTAGTATAAATAGAGTACTCTCCCGTCTAATAAAATGAGGGAGGGTAACCGTCGGGAACCTTTTAAGCGATTAAATAGTTCGGTTAGACGTTTATCAGGAATTTCAGTTCATAAAATATAAACGGTTACATGTTTTTGCAAGTATGTTTCATTGAAAACGATATCTATAGTGTATCATAGTGTGCACAGTTTAGTGGTGATCTTGATTTGTTATATTTTTTGTTCTGTGTTCGAAGAACAAATAGTTTGTTCCCAATGTCTAAAATATAAAAAAATTGCGATATGGTAATACAGTTGGAAAGATTACGCAACAGGCTTGTCATATCCAAAAGGGATCAAGTGTTCCGCAGTATGCAAAACAATTTGGCTGGAACACGAGGCTTCTTTCATAAATGTCTTCATGGTATGTATATAAAATTATAATATCAAAACAATATCTAAATTATAGGTATTGATCTGTGAATATAATATTTACAAGTACTAATAAGAACTAACTTAATCATACTAAGTGTCGTTTTTTTTCATATTAACCAAAACATCATTAAACCTGTAAGTACATAACTCTCTACACACATGGCTAACAGGATTCCTGTTCAAATTGTAAATAAAAAGTAAAATTATATTGTCTCTGTTAACAAAAATCTTAAGCATTTCATTTAAAGTAAAATATAAAAATAAAACGCTTATTTTTAGGTATGGTGTACGAAAGCGAAAAGATTGTATCATACTTACTCTTCACCACAAGTTAGAGAGTTATGTGAACCTAGTTTGTGTAGAAGGAACATACTTACAACTCTTGAAGATAGTGCACACATGGAAAATTGTACTTTGCGGTCATTGGCAAATTTCGAAAACAATTATTGCGCTGGTAATTTCTGCAATCGGAAAGATTGCAGGACGAAATATACCTGTTTTACGAACAAAGCTTCGTGCAAATTCATCGTCCAAAGTTTGCAAGAACTGTTTATGCATGTTTTTCTGAATACAGCGTAAGACGAAGCAAAACAGAAAAGCAAAGCAAAACTCGCTTATAACATTTACCTGAGACGTAAATTGTTGCTGGTTTACTCTTGGTCTGCGAGATTTGCCTTGTTCGAATTCTGCGTCAATCATACACACACACACGGCAGCGATGATAAGACCAATCAACCACTTCATGACTTCTGCCTTTATATATTAACTCAAGTATTAGTTAAAGGAAATACTTCGAGCGTCCTATACCATTTTAGTCTTTCATTTCATATATGTTAAGTGATGGGCTAATTATTCTTTAAAAAATTAAAGAACGTTGTTTGTTTTGCTTAACACGACATACATTTTTGCCTACCCTTCGCGTCGTTTTGTTAAATAAGCTTCGTGTTTTCTATTATTTATTCTAAATTCGTCAATATTCAATAACTTGAATATAAGGTTTCGTTACATTTGACAATATTCGCTTACGTAGCTTTATCAAATGAAATGAAAGAATAACAAGAATAAATTCAGTATGGATTCATTTATACTGTCATTCCATATTCGTTTGAAAGTGGGGTATCTTTTCTAATTTAACTAAATAGTAACAATTTGTCAGAAACGAACCACAGGTGGAAGTAACGTACCCTGGATAGTATTTTTTTGTTATTTAATTTTTTTAAGAGCCCAATATATTCAAATAAATACATAAAATCATGTTTAATCAGAAATAATTGACAAAGAGCCGTGAAAAAAAATCCCCACACTCTGATATTGGAATCATAACAAGGTCATTAACTAGAATTTATCATAGACCTGTCTTCGCGGGCCGCAAAAATGTCAAAAGTAGCTTTAATCAAAAGCATCCATTGATCCTCCTATGGGCAATTGGACAACCTTTCAAAAAAAGTTCACTTTAAAAAAATCTGTCCAGCCGTTAACTCACAGTCGGTCGAAAACCGAGCAATATTTCGAGTCCGTTTGTCAACCCGAATAAATCTTCTACAGACTTTCAAACAATATTTTTTGAGTTTTTGCCCCTTAATCGATAGCTCGCGTCCTATTCCTTTAAAACAACGAGGCGTGTCAAATAATGCATTCACATGCAACCACTTCCCCTTAAAACTTATTCCAATACAATCAGAATGATAAGTATTTTTCATTTATTTACATTTATCAAAACATCGTTGTTGTTGTTGATTGGATATTTATGTGCCTGGCTCTGTCAGTGTAATTCACTGATAAGCCGGGTTCAAGAGCGATGGCTACTTTCGTTTTCAAGTAAATCAAATTTAGAGTTATAACAGTTGTTGCAAAGAAAATATAACATTTTGGAATAAGTTTTTAGGGGTAAGTGGTTGCATATGCATGCATTATTTGACACGCTTCGTTGTTTCAAATGAATAGGACGCGAGCTATCGATTAAGGGGCAAAAACTCAAAAATATTGTTTGAAAGTCTGTAGAAGATTTATTCGGGTTGACAAACGGACTCGAAATATTGCTCGGTTTTCGACCGACTGTGAGTTAACGGCTGGACAGATATTTTTGAAGTAAACTTGTTTTTAAAGGTTGTCCAATGGCCCATAGGAGGATCAAGGGATGCTTTGGATTAAAGCTATTTTTGACATGTTTGCGGCCCGCGAAGACAGGTCTATAATAAAGTCTAGTTAATGACCTTGTTATGATTCCAATATCCGAGGGTGGGGATTTTTTGTTCATGGCTCTTTGTCAATTTTTTTCTCATTAAACATGATTTTATATATTTATTTGAATATATTGGGCTCCTAAAAATATATATATATGAAAAATACTATCCTGGGTACGTTACTTCCACCTGTGAAACGAACGGGTCGAAACTCAACCCAAACCAGGGCAACTTTTTTCTGAATCGAAATAAAACCGATTTTGCGACGTAAACTGAACGCAATTGCGTCTGAATTCAGTTTAAGTCTAACCATTGAACTTTAATTTCTAAAATTAATATGAAAATAAAAACAACGGCAAAATAAAGACTTCCTTGTTTAATTTCGAAATCAAACTGAACTTTACATTTGATGTTTTTTACCAAAACATGATAAATATGTAATGTTTGTCATCGATTGCGCCCGGTATTTTTTTAAGAAGCCCAAATAAATTGAAATAGATCTAAATCATTAAAATCTCAAAAATTTGTATGGACTTAATTTTCTGACAGTATTTAAGTTACAGTATCAATAAAATATATAAAATGAAATTCTTAACACAGCACTATCGTCAAGCATACTTATTATTAAGAACTTGCAAATTGCAGCTCTCACAGCTAGTAACTTCACGGATTAAACTACATGTATACAACATAATGCACTCTTAATTTTCTGTAGAAAAATGAACGAGTTCATTTTGCGTAACCCATAAGCCGGCGATATCGCCTTCAAAGGCGGAGCTTCTAAAATCGGACCAATGGTTTCAAGACGCTGACGTGTAGTTATACAGTGACCAGTACCGTCACCGCACTACTTTTGTAAAGTAACATACATGAATAAACAATACCTGTTTGTTTACTTTTGTTTCTTTTATGTTTTATTAAAAACAAAAACGAAATTGAAGAAAAATATAGAGAATATTAGGTCGGTTTCGAATAAAGGGAAGTTTTTTCGCGAGGCTTAGAAAATCTGAACCACGAGCCTCGGGCTCGGCGAGTGGTTCAGATTTTTGGGCCGAGCACACTTAACTTCGCTTTATTCGGCACCGACCTAGTATTCGATTTATCCGATCAATTTTCTTAGTTGTCAAATATTTTTTTTAATATATTACCAAAGCAGCTTTCCGTATTTTATTTTCATCACTTGATTACGCAATTTATGACGTCATTTGTCATCGTGTGATGCATTTCGGTGACGAAACATTTTACAAAAACAATATGGACGTGGTTGATTTTTACAGTAAAATATTTGTTTTAAGCATCGAACGTATGGCGTGTCAAACGTTGCAAATTCAAATATATTTGTTGGATAATTTTCATATATATGTTGGATAATTTTCATATGTATGTTGGATAATTTTCATATAGAGTAATTTCGGGTATTATCGACCCTTTAGTGATAAATAACCTTATTTTCTTTTCATATCTACTTTCACTTCAGAAAATACATGTCACTAAGAAATTCCATAGTTTGATTGGATAATTTAAGCCAATGAAATTACTTGTACCTCAAACTAAAGTGTATGGTTGAAACGGTTTAAAGTCAAAACGGCCTCTGCTAATATCGACTCCTTGCGGCAATTATCGACCCCCTTAAGGTGTTTTTAATACAGATGTATGCATAAATCAATTTTTAATTAACATAAGTAATCTGAGAAACACATATGATATTAACACAGTAAATATAAATAATCTAAGAAAGTCGGACGCAAGGCATACAAAGTAAATACAGTAGACTCTCTGTAAACCGGACTGTCTCGGGACCGGCCTGATCGTCCGGTTTTCAGAGAGTTCCGGTTTACCAAGAGTATGCATATTGCCGAAATATACATGGTATGCATTGTGTACAGAATCACATAAAAATAAAACAAACCATATACATTTACATGTACCATGTGATAACTGTGCGCAGGTACTGATGATGTTAATTGCATTCTTAAAAAATGTGTTTTTATTCGATTAAAAGCAAAAAAATAATCCATACCGACTTGTTTTGATTAATCCCAAAGTGAGAGTGGTACTTTATACATGTACGTACGTGGCATTTGTCATATAGGCGAGTGACGACACAAATAAGATTGTTGTAGATACACGATTTATTATTCAATACATACATATACCACATTTCATAAAACATACACACAAGCAAAAAAACAGCGTCATAATTATTTTTTAAGATATTCGTAATCTCAAAACCTACTAATTCTTGAAGTTTACGATTTCACGAAAAAGTCCAAGATCACTCTCTGATTGAAAGCACATTTCTCCTTTACGATCTTATTTTCTGCAATGTTAAGAAAGCTATAAAATCTTTTAAAATACCCGAGAAGATCACAAGAAAGTGATCGTCGCAACGGCATGTATTAATTATTTTTTTATTAAATTGTTTATCATAGGCGATAATAAATAATTAATAAAACGATCGAGTCAATCACTTTACTTTTTGGTGTTACCGCACGTCTATTATAGACATTCACAGTTTGTTTTACATTACTTAATCGGACTCCCATAGCGCGGTAACGACTTGACACCATTATGTTATGTTTAATCCGATTATCGATAATTGAGCGAGCAAAATGTGTGACACCACACTCGCTTTGCTGACTAGGTATTGTTATTTTGACACGCCTCGGGCATCTTGAGAATTTAGACCGTCCGGTATACTCAATGTATTTTACGTTGAAAATGACCAAATTTATGGAGATACCCGTCCGGTTTCCGGTTTTCAGAGAGTTCGGTTTATTCAACATTTTTTAACAAAGAAATAGAAGAAGAAAATACGGGACTGGCCCGACCGTCCGGAATCGGGAGAGTTCCGGTATTCCGAGAGTCCGGTATTGGCAGAGTCTACTGTATCTACTACTTAGATATGACGTAATTAGAGTTTTAATTAATCGTGATGTGTACTCCAAATACATACTTTGATTAACTTTTAGCGGAAAACCTATGTTTAAACAATATTTCTGTTAGTTGCATGCATTACCAGAGATCGGGATAAAGGTGCGCAGTGCGTTCTTTTCCCATTAAAACAAAAAAGTGCATCATTTCCGTAATGTTTTTTTTAAGTTGTTGTTGTTGTCATGAAAACTTGTTGATATCAACGCAAAACGTCCTATTTTAACTGACGCGATTTAATTAAATTATTTTGTTCAACTCCGCTTTTGCTTTAGTTTGTTAATTTAATCCAAAGTTAAATGTTACCAAGTGTTGTTTTTTACTGGAATTGTAAACAAAGAGTCAGTTAAAGTCTTCCGAAAATTTGCACTCTGTGTGAATTGACAGTTTGACGTCATCAAATGAAAGCCGCTTCCTGTCTGAAGTAATAAAGCGACAAATTTCTCGCCGACAAAATTGGCTTCCTTTGTCTAGCAATCAACATGCCGAACCAATCGTGTGTTTGTTCTTCAATGGCAATCGTCAAATTTAATGATAGCAGGTGCATAGCTCCGCCTTCGAATCTTTTGCAGAGAACGGAGATGGAGTTAACGGTTAATTGAGCAAGGGTTTGCGAGGTGAGTCGATATTACCCGACACAGAAATTTTTGTGTACGGTAATATCGACCCCCCCCCCCCCCCCCCCCTTAAAATATTTGTTACAATGTAAACGATTCATTATGTTATAAAAACAACATCCGCAGGGCTTATTTTATCCAGATATACATATGCTTGATCATAAGTATAAATAAAAAATTCAATGCAAACATACAGCACTACGTACTGTTGTCGATGCGTTTAATTTTTACCGGTAAAAATTCGAAAGTTCACTCTTCCTATGTAAACATCAAACGATGACGTCAAACATGACGGAGGCCGATCAACTTTATATTTTTCTGAGAAAAACATAACAAGAACATTAATAACATGAATTTAATTACTGGGGGTCGATAATACACGCGGGTCGGATTTACCCGAAATTACTCTATAGATCTATGGTATATAATTTTCATATATATGTTGGATAATTTTCATATATATGTTGGATAATGTTCAGAAATGTGTTGGATAATTTTTATAATTATTTTGGATAATTTTCATATATATGTTGGATAATTTTCATATATATGTCCTATAATTTGCATCACGGGAAATGAACCGGCGTGGCTGAAAAGCGGAGATGGCTAAATTTCGCTTAAAGTGCTTTAAGTGGAACGGAAAGGTCTAATTAACATTAATGCTGAAATTTCAATAATGATTTATGAGTTCTTCATTTAGATGATTTCTTTTGTATCTTTAGAAAAATATTCAAAATAAAACATATGAACCATTTTCGTTTATAGAAAACCCTGTCCTTGGAAAGGGACACTTCTCCCTATTCAATCATACCGATTTGACGGCATCACAATTAATTCAACCATTTTGATAAATGACTTGAAGAAAATTAAATATACCTGTCCTTTGATAAGGCTAGTGGAACAATGCCACGATTCGCTCTCTATGTGCAGCAATGTACGTATTGTGAAATATCTATTCTTCCATTATTAACGAATTCACTTGTTATATTCAATGTTATTTCGGATAAACTAAATTTCGGACAATATAAAGAACAGTCATTTCGGCCTCGGGACGTGAATAGTTTATATGTATACACCGAGCATTAACTATTGACAATTACCAATTAACGTATATCTTTTATTTCTTGGATTAATAGTCGGAATTTATTAATTCTAAAAACAATAAAGATGCTAAAGAATTTGTATCACCCAAAGGGGTGTACCCATACTCCATAACATCTAAGGACCATGCTTTTGCCCTGTGATGTTAACATAGCCATGAAAACAAACCATCTAAACTCAAATTTGTGTTTATATGAATAATTATTGCAATTTTAATGGCACTGGGTAGTATTAGGGTCTGTGACCAGGGTTGAAAATGCTCTGAACCAGTAATACAGATTACTAAGCACAAAAGTCATATTGGGTTTTAAGGTATTAATAAGCTTGACATTATCAAAGCAATATTACAGGCTTTTGACTAAATCCATTTAACAACTAGTAATTTGGTTTCTTTTCAGCTGCAGAGATGATGTCCCAAAAGTTGCCAACTACGTTGAAGTCACCGTACCTCAGTACCTCCCAGATGACTTTAAGACCTTTTTTCGCATGAAAGGGGGACTTTTGAAAGAGTTATGGAGAGAATTTCAACTGATGATCAGCTTTGTCGAAGGATTGCAACTGGGGGTCGTTAACAAGTTCCATTGGATAAGGACTTACTAATGGCGCTTTGGTATTTGGGTAATTTATAGACAGTAAGGTCTATTGCAGACCGTTTTAACGTATCAAAGTCAACTTTCTGAGACAATAACCGAAGAATGCTGACAGTTTTATGTGAAAGTCTTCTTAAGACAGTTATATGTTAACCATCAAACAATGACAAGCAGACTGTGATTGCTGAATTTCAAAATAAGAAAGGCTTCCCTGGAGTCTTGGGGGGGGGCAATAGATGGGACGCACATAAAAAAATGTCGGCACCTAAGAAAAGGTCTCCAGACTACTTCAATAGAAAAGAACACTAATCAATAATCTTGCAAGCGGTTTGTCGAGAAGACAGGCGTTTCACAGATGTGTATTGAGGCTGGCCTGGAAAAATGCATGATGCACGCGTTTTCCGTAACTCGCGTTTATATGCTGAACTTTCCGGGTTTAATGGAATAAATCACATAATAGGAGATGAAGCTTATCCGATTTCTAGATACTTAATGACACCATTTTGCGATAATGGTCACATTTCAAGGGAACAGGTGAACTTCAACAAAGCTTTTCTGGCACCCGTGTCCTCATAGAAAACAGCTTTTGCATGTTAAAGAGTAGATTTTGCAGACTTATGTTTATTGATATTGTCAAAACAGTCATTGCAAGTTGCATTCTGCAAAATTTATCAATTTTAAATGACGATGAAATTGACATTCTTTTTGAAAATAACGATAATAACTTTTCATTATTTGTACCTCAAAATAATGTCGAAGGCGTTATGAAAAGAACAATTATAACCAGGCAGTTAACGGTAAAATCAATTTATAAGCTTTTAGTTTCTGTTCTACCTGTTGAGACAATTTAGTTTGGTTAACTTTTTATATTTAAATTAATGAAACATACTTATAAAATTGTCATTTACCATTATTTTTGGTAAATGTTTGGTTTTCACTAATACTGCTCAGTAGTTATTGTCCCCTACCGGTTTCACCGGCGGGGACTAATGGTTTGCGCTCTGTGTGTCCGTCAGATTGTCACACTTTTCTGGATCCTGCGATAACTTTATAAGTTCTTTATATTTTTTCATGACACTTTTAACATGGACAGATGGCAATATGGAGATTATGCACGTCATTTCTTTTTGTTCCTATGTCAAGAATTATTGTTGTTATGGCAACAAATAGACTAGAAATACTGCTGAAAATGGTGGATCCTGCACACTTTTCTGGATCCTGCGATAACTATAGAAGTTCTTCATATTTTTTCATAAAACTTGAAACATGGATAGCTGGCAATATGGACATTATGCACGTCATTTTAGTTTCTCGATACATCAAAAATTCTGGTCGCTATGGCGAAAAATTAATATATATTGCTGACAATGGTGGAGCCGGTACAGGACATATATTGCTTGGCAATAGTCTTGTTTACATTATTTTGTAATCAGACGGTTAGTTTTGAGTCCTGATCATGTATTTATCTTCATATTTTTTAATTAGAAGCAATAAAACATTTAAGTGTCCATATGTCTGTTAAATGATAAGGTATTTGTGTATCCAACAGAATTGTTTTCACATGTAAGCAATCCTATGTTCTTGAAAATATGTCTATTGCTTTTAAATAAATTAACTAAAATACTATTGCTGTTCCACTTTACGGCAAATTACATAACAAACGATAACATATCTTTAAACAACAAGAGCACCACATAACGGCCACGCTCGGCTGCGGGTGCAGTTTTGAATTAATGAGAGCTTGTCAGAATTATTTTTTGAGAGGTCACAGTGACCTTGTCCTTTGGCCTAGTGACCCAAAAATGGATGTGACGTGTAGAACTCATCAAGGTGCATCTTCATATGAAGTTTTAAAGTTGTAGGTGGAAGCTCTTTGATTTTTAGAGCCAAAGTAAACGTTTTAGCGAGACGCTTGAAGAGGGACGCCGAGCTGGCTATTACAATACCTCGAGGGGTTTCTCCGAAAACAGCCGAGCAAAAAAATCAACAACAATAATAATAATATCATCCATGATTTGGAATTTGACACTTATTTCATTAAAACTTTGAGTCAATGCAACATGCTATTGTGTTGGAAGCTTCTTACTAAAGTGTATCGATTTTTTTTCAAAGTTGCATGCATGCAAATTATAATTGGAATGCAAATGTTTAACCTCGAATTTTAGTTAAAATATATTCAGAACTGCACACAAAGAAAAATTGCCTAAGCATGCATGTATCTAGGAACAAGAGCTGTCAAGAGGACAGCACGCTCGACTATTCGAGTGCTTGACAGTATAACGTAAGCCATCATGGGGTAAGTGTTTAAATTATTCAATAAGGTCAAGGTAGTAGTTCAGGAATATTTTCCACAATCTATTGAACATTTGTGAAGACATAAAACAAACTAATAAGATTTTATTTCAAGTTTGATAGCAATAGCTTGGATGGGAAGTTTGGACGGTCCTTCAAAAATAACAAGAGGGCCAATATGGCCCTAGTTCGCTCACCTGAGGGGAGTCGGTTCATTTAATCTTTACCAAACGTGAAACTTGACCTAGATATTGTCCAGACAAAGATCCTGGTTAAATTTCATCATTATTAAACCAAAACTCTGGTGTATGGAGTGTTTTTGTTTTTGTAAGATTTTACCTGGTGACCTATATTTTGAGTTGCCCCCCCCCTTACCAAACATCAAAATTTACTTACAAAAATAAATATTTTGACCAAGATTCATACAATCTGAAACAAAATTGTGACCTCTAGAGTGTTTACAAGTATTTTGTATAATATAATGAAAATTTGGACAATCTAAGGGCAATAATTATGGCATTAATTATGTGATTTTGCTAATTATCAAACTTGACTGAGATCTTTCAGCAATTTTCATAAAGAATGCTTGAGAAGTGTGAATGCTAGAGTGTTTACAAACCAAATGTGGACGAACGGACGGCGGACAAAGACCAATTCTAAAACCTCATCTGAGCAATCAGGTGAGCTAAAAAATGTGCTTCACCGATTTGAGCCATTTTCCAACTTGTCAGAGAAATCAATAAAACAAACTAAGTTTCACGATGATTAGGCAAAAAATAAGACTTCTAGTGTTCGATCACTAGGTTTCTCTCTAGTCACATAAGGAAAACTGCCCCCTCCCCCCTGGCGGCCATGTTTTTTGACCGCTCGGGACCATTTGCGAACTCATCTGAGATATATATAAAATTAATCACATCACTATGTTCCATGATGATTGGGCAAAAAATGTGACTTCTGGAGTGTTCTCAAGCTTTTTTTACTATATAATTATTAAAAAAAACCACCCCCCCCGGCAGCCATGTTATTAAACTGACTGGAACCATTTTTTAACTCAACTCTCGTACAAATGTTCTGACCAAATTTCATGAAAATTGGGCCAAAAATGTGACTTCTAGAGTGTTCACATGTTTTTCACCGATCTGGACCATTTTCGAACTATTCCGAAATATCAATAAAACCAATGTTTTGTCCCACTTTCATGATTGGCGGCCATTTTTTCAACGGACCAGAACCACTTTTGAATTCAATCTACATATCATTAAGACAAACATTTTGACAAAGTTACATGAAGATTGGGCATGAAATGTGACTTCTACAGTGTTTACAAGTTTTTCCTATTTTGACCTAGTGACCTAGTTTTTGACCCGGGACGACCAAGTTTCGAACTCGTCCGAGATTTTATTTGGACGAAGCTTCTGACCAAGTTTCATGAAGATCGGACAATAAATGTGGCTTCTAGAGTGTTTACGAACAAATGTGGACGGACAGACGACGGACAAAGACCGGTCACAAAAGCTCACCTGAGCAATCAGCTGAGCTTAAAAAGGAAAAAAAAATTGGGGGTAGGGGGGGTGAGAGGGGGGGGGGCATAATGTGGGGTGTTGTCATTTATTAGATGATCTTTCAAAAATAAAAAAGGAAAAAAAATTGGGGGGGGGAGGGGGGCAGGGATTCTGGGTATGGGCATGGGGTATTGTTTGAGTGGAATCCATTGTGGTATTCAAGTTAGTGTTGTTTTGTCAAAGTATTAATAAAATCTGATCATAAATGAAGAAGTTATGGCAATGTAAGTAAAATTTACTCTTGACCTTGAGAGTCAAGGTCATTCAAAGGTCAAGGTAAAAATGAACTTCAGAAGTCAAGTGGATCTAAACACAAAATTCAACAAAATATTCAGTAACTGAGACAAAAAAGGGCCATAATTCTTACAAAATGCTTGATAGAGTTGTCTGCTCTTGTGTATAGATTGGGGTCATGTATGTAGAGAGGTTTGCAAAATGTGAAAGCAATATGTAAAGGGACATTGGCAATATTTGAGGTGTGACGCACACTTTAACATAGGTTTATTAATAATATGCATATTCTAAATGGTAAAAGGGCCATAATTCTTACAAAATGCTTGATACAGTTGTCTGATCTTGTTTATAGATTGGGGTCATGTGGGTAAAGAAGTTTGCAAAATATTAAATTAATATGTCAAGGGACATTGAACATATTTGAGGTGGTAAGCAAACTTTAACGTAGATTTATCAATAATATGCATATTCTAAGTGGACAAAGAGCCATAATTATTACAAAATGCTTGATAGAGTTGTCTGCTCTTGTATATAGGTTGGAGTCATGTTGATAAAGACGTATGCAAAATATGAAAGCAATATGTCAAGGGATAATATATAATAGTCGAGCTAAAAAACATTGAAACATAATTTCATATGGCTGCTCTTTGTTTAAGGCATTTATGTTCAAAATGTCTATGATGATGACATAACATATCAATATTAAGGTATTGTGTTTGTTTTATTGGTTTACTTTTATTGAAATCCATAGACCACTTCCATCACAAAGTAATCATTCCATACTTGAGCTGATGATCGAATGTTAGATCTATTTTTGCTTTAAGTGTCAAATTCCATCACAATCTGTTTTAGTGTCACATAATGGCTCTTTGATCCCGTCGCTCTGTTGCTGTCTTTAGCTCGACGATAAGCTGCCACGATGGTCTTCCATCACCCTTCAACCTGCTTGCTATTAAAAACCTTTACTGTTAAGAGATTTGCACAGTTTTTCCCACAAAGATTTTTTTAACAGGGGGTTGTTGAACTTATCTACATTTGCTTTGTACAGTTCAAGCAGGAGCAGGGTTTGTGATCTTGCCCATGTAGTACTGGAAGTATCTTTTTGGTCTTTGGTTCTCAGGCAGAGACTCTAAAAAACATTAAAACAAATGTTTTATATAGCCTATAGATAAAACTCTGGTCTGTACAGGAAACAACTAGAGCTTTGTCACAAACGTGACGTATACCCCAACATGCCGCATTGGCACAGAATATTTTGCATGCTGTCTTCACAAAAAAGAAGCTAATTTATGGCGATTTTTAAGAATTATTCTCTCATTATTATTTAAGGTCATTTAGACATTTGAACTCTTAGTTCGTTCGCATTGCACGCCGTCCATTGACTTTGATAAAAATTAATGTACAGAGTCATTTTAAAATCACACAATGAATGACATTGTTATAGACGGACAAGCACATATATGGCCATTTTTTACTTTTGAACTACAAGTGTAACCTTGACCTTGGAGATATCAACGTAATTATTTCACATGGCATACTGTTCAATTATTGTGAACAAATTTACCACGTAATTTTAAAATGTCACAATGAATGACATAGTTATGGTCCAGACAAGATCATTTATGGCCATTTTTGACCTTTGAACTAAAAGTTTGACCTTGACCTAAGATTTATCGACATAATTCTTTTGAGCGACAAACCGTCCCATGATGGTGAACAAATGTTACTAGTCATTTTGAAATCTAACGATAAATGACATTGTTATGGTCCGAACAAGCATTTTGACCTTTGAAATCCAATGTGACCTTGACCTTGGAGATATCGACGCATTTCTTTCGCATGACACACCGTTCCATGATGGTGAACAAATGAACATAGTCATTTTAAAATCTAACGATAAATGACAGTAATGGTCCGGAAAAACTATCGGTTTAAAGCGCACTAAGTGACTCCCTGACCTAGTTTTGATCAGGCATGACCCATATTCAAACTTGACCTACGCCTCACGTAGATACAACTTGTGACTAAGTTTGGTGAAGATCAGGTGAAATTTTGGGACAGACCCACAGACAGACAGACCGACAAAGTAACTCCTATATAGCCCCCATTACCAATGGTTTTGGGGTATAATTACAGCATCTAAAAACAATGACAATTAACACACATCTATAAATAATGGCAGGATATAAATACTAATACATTGTGAATAATAGAGAACGGTTAAATATCATAACCCTTTCCTACATACACACTCCAAATTTGATCACTTTTGAGCAGGCCTTGACCATTCCTTTGAGAATCATTGTGAAAGGGTGTGATAACATTCACAGCATGATAGGTCAACTTCTATGTTGCATTTTAGAAAGCTAAACTTTCTGAGGTTGGTCATAAGATTGTGCATGAGTTTATTTTATTTTGTAACAATAAGATTTAATTTATAACACAATACAGGTTAAATGTGTGATATAATGATCATTCCTAAAAATGTATTTGTGTTATTAATATAAAGTAGGAAATTAACTCAATGAATTTCATCATCATCATAAATACTCATTTTTGTCAACATCAACAGCAGCATCAATCATCATCCGCTCATGGTCACCCATACTCATTATTATAATAATCCTTTTCAGCAATACATGTACCCTTAATTCAACCACCAAATTATGCATAATCATAACTATCATCAACATCATCAATTATCACCATCATCATAACCCCCCCCCCCTGTTTGTCATCCTCATTTATCATCATTATTAAAATTGTCACAATCTTAAGCATAATTATCATTTCCATGATCATAATTACCACAATCACCATCATATTTGTCACCATCTTCACCATCTTTACCATCACTATCATCTTCCTCACAACTATCATAAACATCATAAACTAGAGCTTTGTCACAGACGTAACGAATACCCCCACATGCCGCATTGACACAGAATATTTTGCATGTTGTCTTCACATAACACAGCGGACACCATGCTCAATGTTAAAAACGCATTAAGTGACCCCATGACCTAGGTTTTGACCCGCCATGGCCTATGTTCGAACTTTACCTACACATCATCTAGATACAACTTCTGACCAAGTGTGGTGAAGCTCGGGTGAAAACTACTTGAATTAGAGAGCGGACACCATGCTGAATGTTTAAAACGCACTAAGTGTCCCCATGACCTAGTTTTTGACCCGGCATGACCAATATTCGAACTTGACCTAGACATCATTTTGATACAACACCTGACCAAGTTTGGTGAAGATCGGATGAAAACAACTTGAATTAGATAGTGGACACTTAATACGGACCGACAGACAGACCGACCGACACACAGACAAGCTCACTCCTATATACCCCCCTAAACTTCGTTTGTGGGCGTATAGTGATCCACTCATGGTCACCATTATCATCTTCAGAATAATCCGTATCAGCATTACAATCCTTGTCATAATCACAATCATCATCACCAACAGCCTTACCTCCCCCACCACCATCGCCACCACCATCACTTGGAGTACCAGCACTTGTCTTCCCTGCAATACAAAATAGACAAGCAAATCCTTTGAATTGATATCCCCCGCAAATATGCTTCTGGACACAAGAGTGTTATATTTGACACACAAAAAAGTATTTTTTTAGATACAAAGGGCCACTACTCCGTTATTAACAAATGGTGTACAATGTCATTTTGCGTGCATCATCTTCTTACCAATATATATATATATACTCATACCAAGTTTCAATGAAATCCGCCAAAGCACTTCCAAGATACGACTCCGGACACAAAAGTGCCGGACGGACGGACGGAAAGACGGACGGACAACGCCAAAACAATATCCCTCCGCCTATGGGGGGGGGGGATAATAAAATCTCTTTCAGCAGCTATAGGATTTTTTTATTCATTGCAATATGGTTTTTTCTATTGTGATGTTTAATTTTTAAATAATTTTAATGTCGAGGCTTGTCTTTAAAATGAACAAACATAAATGAACTAAGTTCAAAATCAATGCATGTACAGTATTGGTAAACATTGTTTACAAACACGTTAATTATAGTAATAAAAAAGGTCCGCAAATAATGTTATGCATTAGCTGCCTGTGCTTCTTGAGACTAAGTGACCAAATCACAATGTTTACTTTGAAATTAAAACAAATCATTTACTTTTTTTCACAATAAACAATCGGAAAAAATACAAGCACATGAACATTTGTGTATTATTTGAATCCCTCATTATCATTAAACATGTAATCAATCACATTTGCAAGTTTCATTGAAAAGTAAAGAGATAAGAAAAAATGTGAATGACAAACCTTGCCTCAGCACAGATAAAATGTACTCATGTTGCATGATTGAATGGTCTGAATTACGAAGCGTCGCCACATCTTCAATCGATTATAATGATTAACGCATTTCAATGTTTAAAGAGGCTTTAAGAGCGTAAATAAGGAATGGGATGGTCAGTTAGGCTCGATTTGTCATTGTCGGCTCGGGTACTAGTTACATGTACCCCATGTACACTTAAACATACTTACATATCCCCCGGGTACGGTACATATACTCATACATACCCGGGAACTTTAGCGCTAAATCGATCGGTGTTAGCAATTATTTTATAAATTAAATATTTTCATATTTATGTCTATTTTCTGTTAAAATGGAATATATATTATCGAAACTCATACTAAACAAGCTTGTTGATGCATTTTTTTTTAAATAGCTGTCTGTTTCGTAATTACGGTAATCGGTAGCGTGTTTTGGGGGCAGGAATAAACAGTCGGGTACAATCTAAAATCGGCTGGGTACGTTTGAGTATATTGACTGTACCCGGGGTACATGTAAGAATACTTACATGTACCCGAGGTACATGTAACTAGTAACCTTGCGGACAATGACCAATCGAGCATCAGTTAGGTGGTAAGGTATATTTTATTTGACATGAATAAAATGGAAATTGAAGTATTGGTAACTGATAGACAATAATCACACTAATTAATTCCAAATTTGACAAAATAAGTTTGTTGCTTTTTTTCAAGTTACAAATATTATAAGTTTAAGCATACCATCTGAATTCTGGGCCTTTACAAGGGTTGCAGATTATATGATGTGATGCTCTTCCCCGTCAATACTGACAACAAATGTACTGAAAATACAGTTTAGCTTAAAGAGACTTCTTTAACAAATGGCAAAATCATGCTTTAAGATCGATGATACTGCAGATTATATCAATAAAATATTGGAAGTAGATTAAATTACAGGAAATTACATTTGTTAAACCACCGTCTTTCATGATAAAAAATAAGCCGAAGTGTGCATATCCGAATTAAAAGATACTGCTCAAATAAAATGAAAGAACACCATAATGTTACAAATAATTGCAGGATAATAAATGTGCATATTCATACTGTAGTTATGATCCAAAACTTAATATTTGTTTGCCTTTTGAGACTCAGAATTTGAAACCAAATTCGTAATCATTTTACTAACGTCTTTGTCGGCCATGGTGTTTGATGAACAAACTTGACGCTCGAAAAAGCCATATCCGTTGTTTAGTCATACCCGTTAATATATTTCCCAGCATGCAAATCATAGGACATATATATATGAAAATTATCCGACATATATATGAAAATTATCCAACATATATATGAAAATTATCCAACATATAAATGAAAATTATCCAACATATATATGAAAATTACCCAACATATATATATGAAAATTATCCAACATATACATATGAAAATTATCCAGCATATATATGAAAATTATCCAACATATATATGAAAATTATCCAACATATATATGAAAATTATACAACATATATATGAAAATTATCCAACATTTATATGAAAATTATCCAACATATATATGTAAATTATCCAACATATATATGAAAATTATACAACATATATATGAAAATTATCCAACATTTATATGAAAATTATCCAACATAGATATGAAAATTATCCAACATATATATGAAAATTATCTGACATATATATGAAATTATACCACATATATATGGATTTTACCATATATATATATGGATTTATACAACATATATATGCAATTATACCACACACAAATGGAAATATACAACATATATATTCAAATAAACCACATATATATGGATTTTTCCATATATATATATATATATATATTTATTTATTTATTTATTTATACAATTTGTATATGAATTTATACAACATATATATGCAAATATACCACATACATATGGAAATTGAATTTTGCACACAAGCCATACGAACGAATCCAAAATGTATTACGGATTGTGTGTTTGTCATGCATAACACCTTAAGAACAGACACTGGAAGTTATTTTTGTTTTTGCATTGGATTAAAGTTGCCATTGAGGTAAGTGTGTCGTTTATACTAAATTTAGTTTTTTATGATCCTTTTCAAAGCTGAAATAATGGCATTAATCTATTCTACAGCACAGTTTCAGCTGCAATCATTGTTTTCATTTTCCAAATAACGTGCAGCATGTAATTATAATTACTAGTAAAACTTCAGAACTCCATTTCTTCGCGCAGGAAAAATGAATAACAAAACCTTAAGGGGCGGGTAGTAGCTGTTCCCGAAACTAAGATTACAACAGGTATTGCCTCCATAAAAGCATACAATTCTGAGTTGTTTTTTATGCTCGGATATGTTTGAATTGTTTCAAATCAAAGGAAAATAGAAATATAAGAATTGATTCTTATTTTTTACCGAGAAGCGCTAGCGCGCTTTACGGAATTTTTAAAACTTGCCATGAGCGTTCATATTGCATAAACGCCCGAAAAATAAGAATCAATCCTTAAATAAGCCCCAGTAAATTAAACGTCGGGAATAGAAGGATGCTGGATGTTGGAGAACGCTTTTTATTCAAAGCTGTTGACAACGGTTAAATGGGTGTAGCCAGAAAACATTAGAGCAGTTAATTTTAAAATCAATGTTTTCTTCTTTGATTACACTAAAGGATGTTTTTGTCATTGATACTTTAACCTCAAACGTCTTTTATTTTGTGGAATTGAATTAGTTAATACCATCCTCCAGACTAAACTGTTAAACTAAATGATGAAAATCTACCAGGGTCACCTCTGAGCTTACTTTTTTTATCATAAAAATTCAAAAAAAATAGCGACCACAATTAAACTACAAATTATTAGAAACTTGATTATGTGGTTGCATGAAAACATCCGCGCGCTATTTATAGAAAGCATAGTTCTCTTTTGGAGTTGTTTTTTAGTAGAAAGTTAGAACTTATCTTCGAGTTGGGAATACAGTTTTAATATGCAATATAATTTGTACCAATCAATACAAGAAATATAAGCTTTATTAAATTTTCGATTAAATCTGTTTATCCTTTTTATTAGCAAAAACAATCCGCCGTTACATTTAAAAAGTCCTCATTTTTACAATAAAACTTTAACAGTGAAACATTTCTGGGAGTCTTGACCTATTTTCCTTACCCGCGAATCGACATTTTGGCTTCTTTGGCAGTGTTGTTTTGGAGGCCAAATACAATAGTTATTTGTTTTTCTGTGATTCAATATAACCTTATGATAATAGCATATAATCATTTCAATTGGTCCCACAAATGTAAAGTATTATATTATATGTGTATAAAAATTATTTTGCATTACTTTACTATGGCGTGTCGAACGTTGCAAAATTCAATGTGTCCATACATATGTAGTCATTTTGAATATGTTTGTTCTATATTTCCATTTTGTGTGGTATAGTTGCATATATATGTTGTATAATTTCATATATATATAAGGTAAAATCTGATATTTGTATTGCATAACAAATATATGTTGTATAATTTCATATTTATGTTTGATATTTTCATATATATGTTCTAAAAGTTCATAGATGCATACAATATTTTGATATATATGTGGTATGGTTCTGATATTTGTGTTGTTTAAGTTTCAAAATATTTGTGTGTTCTAAACGTTCATATGTGTCTGCAATATTTCCATATGTTTGTTGCAAAATGGTCATATATATGTTCCATAATTTGCATCTTTTTTTTTAAACACACATACCAATACTGAATAAACAAACCATTTTCTGAATGAGAATCTTAATTTGACAAATAATTTGACATACAATTTTGATTAAACACCTTAAAATGCCTTGAATACCGAACGCTTTTAAGCGCTCTTTGACTTATTCTTATTCCGAAATTCAACTGATTTTAGTAATATAAAATGAACCAATATCAAAGTTTCTTATTACCATTTATCCATGTGTATTATAGACAAATATATTGCATACTATGTATTTTTAACTCGCAACAAATCACAAATTGTGTGCTATATCATTCATTTTCAAATGGCTTGCATTATCAGAAAGTTCTACGAATCAGACAAGCAAATACCCAATTTTCATCATTTATTGCAAAGCTTTAGACTGCACAATGAACGTATAAAAATAATTCGAATGAAATGGAAACATTTTGGTACCATTTAGAGCATTAAAATTATTTATGCCTTTTTTCTATATGCCGAATTCAGTATGTGCAATGTTACCGTGTAGTTTATGTTTATCGTCAAAGGTGTATGGGTTTCATACAGTATTTTAATAAGGATTAATTTCCGTGTAAATACTATGAGTGTAGTATGTTTGTTTTTGTTTTTGTTTCTGTGTTGTTTTTGAGGACATAAAATAAGTAAAATAGTTTTTAAAACAGTTTATATAATAGAATCCTCGAACCACGAACCTTAAGTGTTAAGAAATGTGTGATTTCATGCTGAGCTTAACAATTACAGTGTTTCGTGATTTAATCAACCAATAGGAAACTTAAATTTGGCAGAGACACGGCATAGAACAAAATAATTTGCTAAAATTAAACGGATTTTTCACGGTTTATGTTAAATTTGTATAATGTGTGCTCATAAATTAAAAAACAATTGTTTAAATGTATTATTATTTCGAGCTACAAAATAATTTCTGAGAGACATGCCGTCGTAATAAGGGTTTTACAAAATATGCATAATTAATGTTTAACAGATATTTCTTCAAAATGCATTGCATGTAAACAGATCTCTTTTTTTTTCTTTATTAGTTGTTTTATATCAAAATACTACAGCTTCTAACCTTGAAACTACCCTTATATCATCGAGCAATTACTGCAAAAACATCGTATACTTTCCAACACGTTTCTTAAAATGACCATCAGTCATGAATATTTAACAAACTATGAAGCGTTAAAACATATTGTAAGTTTCGATCGAAGTAAAAAATAATTTACAATTTTAATGTTTTAATCCAGAAAATCACAATTATATAAAGTTATAAAAAGTAAGCACGTACTTTCAAAGGTGGTAAAACAGTTGCAAATATCGATGTTGCTCCGGAAAACAACTCTCTGCATATGAAGAGTTTAACTCAATGCATTTAAATTTAAATATGTTTAACTATTGTCTTCGATACTTTATGGAGCGGCGTAGCCATATAAATGCATTGGTGCACTGGCTTTCAGTGAATGCAAAATGAGTTTGTAAATGTACCTCGATTAGTTTGATAATTTAAAAAATATATATTATAGTTATAAAACTATCAATATTACACCAATAACACTGTCAGTGTATGTAAACTATTTTTAATGATTAACCTTTAAAACAATATTTAAGAAACTGTCTTTATAATCTTAAGCTACGAAATTGTATATAGGCTGGAATGATGCATTAATGTCATGTTCGTGCAATTTAATTATCATATTTGATATATTTATTGGCATCAAACGTAGTGAACACATACATCATCCACATGCTTCACGTATGAAGGATATATTCTCGTTAAGTTAATGCGTTTTAAAATTATAGTGAGCTAAGCATATTCAAAGAATCTCTCTCAATTTAACATGCATCAATTTAGTAAAATTAAAATAGTAAAATCAAAACCTTAAAGGGGCCTTTTCACAGATTTTGGCATGTATTGAAGAGTGTCATTAAATGATTTATATTGATAAATTTCAACATTGGACCTAACAATCTCCAGTACAAAAACAAGAATACAATTTGAAAAAAAAAACTCAACTGGGCTCGAACCACTAACCCCTGGAGACCTGGGGATAAACTTGTCCGCTAAGACCACTTGACATACCGTGCTCATTCTTTAAGCAGATATATTTTTTACTTGATATAAGCCATTCTCGTTGCTTCACAAAATAACGATAACAACAGAACTTTCCAAATTATTCAATCGTTTCGCGTTGCAACGCTTTATAATTTTCCGGTTTGAAGATACATAGTTATAACGGATATGCTACAGCATGGTACATGTTCAGTATTACTATTTTCTCACAAATATCATACCTAAAACTAAACTTTGCGAATCTGCAACAACTTTTTCTAATTAAGTCAATTTACTAAAAAGGCCCCTTCAAGCCATATACACATTATTAATAATGATAGATCATTGATGCATAATTAAGTCAATTTACTAAAACGTAAAAAGGCTCCTTCAAGTCATATACACATTATTAATTATGATAGATCATTGATGCATAGGGCTTTGTAAGTATTTTTTAAGAGCGTTATATTGACAATTTTAAAACGTTAAGAATATGCATGCACATAATGCATTGTTCAAATCTCGTGACAAATAAAGATATAACTAACTTTAAAACAATTCATGATGAAACAGACTATATATGTTAAGTATCTGTACAAATGTTAAATTACTACAATTTCAGTTCTTTTATTGCGTAAACTTGTGTTTTTGTTTCAAATGTAGACGCAAGACTGCATCTGTATGAACAGTATGCACCCTTATGTACCCTTGAAGTCATGATAAATTGAATGTTACAATATTTGAGTGCAAAGCTGCTTGGCGATATGTTTGTGTATTTCTAAGTTGTCAAGGCCCTTCCGCCCGTAAGGCTGCATAATGTCAGGATCCCGAGTGTTTCCACTTCCTACCGGTAATTAACATTCAAGACTAACGATAGTTTGGGGCGACTTTTGAATAATATGTAATTTGGTGTGTTCTTGTATTGTGGTGGAAGCCGGAGTACCCGGAGGAACACCCAAATATATGGAGTGGTGACCTTAATCCCAACTCACAGTCTTTCGAGAACGGGTATTGAAGCCCGGTCGCCGAAGTGAGAATCGCATTACAAACAACTTTGATAACAGAGAACAGTCGTACACCTGAACGAGTTCTTAACCTATGTAACATGAAGGCAGCTATTCAGTGAATCCACAAAAACATTGAACTTTTGGTTTTAGAAACATGTTCACATGTTTGTGCAAGTCGTGTGTCGCATCTTTGCATATCAAGTGTGGTTTAAGGAAGGAATGTCCATGGATGCAAAGGCATTAACGCGTGCAAGTACTTGTATATACATTATAGGTCCTGTTTATAATTATGTTCCAAGTAATATCTTCACGAAAAATACGCAATGGGCAATTTCTTTTTGACGATGCTGCGAAGCAGCTCGTCTAAGTTATCATACCATGAATAAAATCTTCACAACGGCGACCAATGCAAAAGACCGAGCCAGTCCGATTGAGATAGCTCGATTTTTCAAATCGGCATACCTCGCTGATAATCATTGATAAAGGTATAGGAAGCTCAGCTATAAATAGGACAGCATATTCTAGGGAAAAGTTTTAATAATAGTTTGAAAACGTTAATTTTTAATCAGTTATATTCAATCCATTATATGTTTATAGATCAATGAAACACTATGTATCTTTAAAAGATCGATGTTACTCTGGCAAACAACTCTCGGGGTCTTGAGATTTTCAGTAAAATCAAATAAAGTTAAATATGATTATATTTGGTAATTGACGCGTCGCTGAGTAGCGTAGCCATGTTAAATAAGTGTACACTTGCTTTAATTGAATGCAATATGTGTTGGTAAATGTACCACGATTATTTCAGGTAACAAAATATAAATAATATATTGCGCGAAGAAAAACATGCAAAGACTGCGTTTATAGTCTGATTATGATACTAGATTCATTAAACACCGAATTATACATTTACTCTCCAATTACTTGGATATAATTCGTACGTTTCTATATCACAAATAACACTAAGTGTATGTGTATTCATTTTTTATGATTTGCCTCTGTAAGCATCTGTTGTATAGTGTTAGGTTGCCAAATTGTATTTTGGAACAGGATAATACAATAATGTCGAAATCGTGTAATTTAATCATGGCTCAAATACTTTATGGGTATCCTACTCATAGTTTTGCATATATTTTAACATGCGTTTAACATGCTTTATCGGTTATTATCATTTAATTACATGTATTTTGAAACAAACTTATATTTTAAATTGTAACGATGTTATTCCGATTTACGTTGTTTTTTTGTTTAGGCTTATAGTGAACGTATATCACGACTGTTCATTCAGAACAGTAGGATACGCCACTGCTAATATAGCGAAATAAGTTTTATAAAACGTGCTTATAAAATGAGGACATCAATCATAACAACTAAACTCCTTGAGAATTGTTTTTAAGCCGACAAAGTTCGGAATTTAGACAAAAACACACGACCACAGCTGGACCGGACGTCTATAATCGGCCCGCAGCCGACATAACGGCCCGTTGAAAAGAACCGTTGTATGTGTTAAATAACTAAGCCACATAACACAATTTTTTCAACCCTTTGTCAGTGTTTAGGAATCTCGAAAATACCAAAACTCAAATAACATCGTAATCATATATGTGTATGAGCGTCATTGAAAAACTCATAGGGCAGCGTCATTTCCATTTTCTCCGTGAAATAATGTTTATTTGTTAAAAACTTCGCCACTAAAATTCAAAAATTTGTGATGTTTACATATTGATAGCTATATGTCACTTCATTTCATCGGAAACAATGTCAACGTGACCTTACGATATCAGTTTTGAATATATTATTTGCCTGTTGTATTTTGTTTTTTGTACGAGTAGCATATCGCAAAATATACGTTTTTTTAGCCAAATGGCACTTGATTTCGTCGAAAACGATGTCAATGTGACCTAACGAAATCAGTTTTGAATATATTATTTGCCTGTTGTCTTTCGTTTGTTGTACGAGTAACATATCGCAAAATATACGTTTTAAAGCCATATGGCACTAATTTCATCGAAAACAATGTCAACATGACCTAACGAAATCAATTTTTAATATATCATTTGCCTGTGTAATTTCGTTTTTTTTTGCACGAATAGCATATCGTTTTTGAAGCCATATGTCACTTGATTAGAACGAAAACAATGTAAAAGTGACCTAACGAAATCAGTTTTAAATATATTATTTGCCTGTGTTATATCGTTTTTGTACGAATACCATATCGTAAAATGTACGTGTTTTAAGCCATATGTCACTTGATTAGAACGAAAACAATGTCAACGTGACTTAACGAAATCAGTTTTGAATATAGTATTTGCCTGTGTTATTTTGTTTTTAGCTCACCTGAGCTGTGCTCATGGTGAGCTTTTGTGATCACTTTTTGTCCGTCGTGCGTCGTGCGTCGAGCGGCGTCAACATTTACCTTGTGAACACTCCAGAGGCAACATTTATTGTCCGATCTTCATGAAACTTGGTCAGAACATTTGTACCATTGATACCTCGACTGAGTTCGAAACTGGGTCATGCTGGGTCAAAAACTATGTCACTAGGTCAAAAAGAAAAACCTTGCGAAAACTGTAGAACTCACATTTGATGCCTAATCTTCATGTAACTTTGTCAAAATGTTTGTCTAAATGATATGTTGGTTGAGTTCAAAAATGGTTCCGATTCGTTGAAAAACATGGCCGCCAGGGGGCGGGGAAGTATTCCTTATACGGCTATAAAGAAACCTTGTGAACACTCTAGATGTCACAATTTTTGCCCAATCATCATAAAACATTGGTTTCATTGATATCTCGGACGAGTTCGAAAATCTGGATATGACGGTTGAGTTCGAAAATGGTCCAGATCCGTGGAAAAACATGGTCACCAGGGGGTGGGGCAGTTTTCTCTATATGTATATAGTGAAAGCATTTGAACAGTCTTGTTCTGATAAGCCATAATGTTAAAGAAAGATAACCTGTACATACTTTCTAATAGTTAACTAACAGCTAACTCCCTTGTATAAACCTGAGACTTCTTTCATAATATGTGGTGTACATAAAGACAGTAGTTTGCACGCAATTTAATAAACCTATGTCATAAAATAACTGTACATGTACTAATGCACTGTAGAGCCTTATATTTGATCTTCACTGATAAGCCAAGTTAACCTACTGTGTTTTAGTGTATTTAGAAGACTACTGTGCTATGAAACTGTTTCCATGGCAACCTTGTTATTTGGCATTTTCTAAATTAAAAAGACTCTTTTGATTGAAAGAACGTTTTGTAAATACTTCTTATTTTTTACATTTGAGTCACTGGAGTTTTCCGCTGTCCATAAATTGTGTTCTTTAGATTAAGTTAGACTAATTTTATAAATTTTTGAAGCAACTTCTAGACTAACAGTTACTTATATTAATATCAGTTTTTTTTACAGATTGTGAACTGTCGACTTCAAATTGCCATATTTCAATAAATCATGAATAATAATAACCAGGATTTTTCTAACATACATAATAATACCTCTTTTGCATATACCAAAAGATATTTTAATTCAAAAATTCCTTTCAAAAATTATAGAACTAGAATTTCATACCCTACTGAAATTCAGCAAAATGTATCGGCAACTTTTCCATGCACATCCAACTTTTCAAAGCATGTCGGGTTTCTGGGGGTGATCACGATTAATTAGTTTGGCATTGGTATAATTAGTTGATTTGCCAATTAAAATTATTTCGAGACCAATTACAATTATCCAACAAACTTAGATCGGAAGACGTTTATATGATATATGATGACGGCAAAATAATAACATAGACACATTAAAAGAAGATTATATAAAGGATTTATATTGTTTTATAAACTAGTTTGCATCTTTTGCTCTCAAGATATACGCCGAAATTGTATATTATAAGCAGCTTGGCTATGGCATCGCCATTCGTGAGTTCATATATCGACACGTACTTATGGCAGACGAATTGTGTATTTCTTGTGAGCAGATAGTCACACCTCGCCAACATGCCATCACTTGTGATTTCTGTGACAGTTTGCAAAATCGGATACAGGTAGGGCGAACAGGTATTAGGGGCGAAACGACCCGGAATCGTAAACACATGCGCCAATAATCACTCACAGATGCAATCGGAATAGCCTGTTCAAAGCGTGTCTGTCCGAAACGAGGCCGTAAGTTATGGAAGGGTATTTAGGTAAAAATTACATCCTTCTTTGTGACTGTGTCATGATTCTTGATGGTACTTTCAATTTGTATGCAGACACCTTTTCATGCTTGATGACACTTACATCTTGCCTGATGTCCAATGTCTATTTACATTCTGCTTAATGGTATCATGCATGTGTACAGATGCAACATTCTTGTTCGTTAATTGCATGCTGCATATGTGTATGTTGGTTTGTGCAGAGAGACTTGTGCAATAGGCGCATTGTATAATGGAATATCTGGAACTCTGCATGTATGTTGAGAGGAAATCCATTGCATAATTTCAAAATTACTAGAGCACTTTTATATTGCACCACATACAATGCTATAAAACTATAATATTGAAGTACACATATAAACTTTATTATAGATGGGTAGGTATTTCGTGTCAATCTCTTTCACATATGAAAGAGCTGTTGGTCATGCTGCAAGTACATATAGATGCATGACATAATTTAGATTATGCAAATTGAAACACTAGGTATTTGCCAAGATTTATAAGAGTCAAATATATACGAGCAGTAAGAGCGTAATCGTGCGCAGCGAGACTTACTCATGTAGAATTGAAACTCTTATTGCTTTCTTTCGAAATAATTTCATGTGTCCAATCTAATATGCAATATGCCCGGTGTTTTTATAATGCGGATTATACTCCGTTTGAGATACATAATTAATGAATTTCTCAATATTTCAAAAATTAACACCGGATTAATGTTCACCGACAATTTTTCATACAGATTGTATCTAAATATTATAGAGCTTAACAAAAAATACATTTAGCCCTATTCTCCCGGCACACGCGCTGGACACACTGGTGGTAAGCGTGTGGCTATGATCATAATTAGTGTAAACATCATTTTTAATAAAATAATCATATTATAACGAAAAATCAACTATTCTATAAAAAAAACAATTCACCATCGTTTTATATATAACAAGGTATCCAACTCGAAATCATCCGAAAACGGGGTGCATCGTTTTGAACAGCCATTCCTAAATCAATTTTGCAGCGATTTTCATGAATTCGGTCTTATTCAACGCAGAAATGAATTTCCTTTCAGGAAATGTATATATCTTGTTATATTTCTACACATGCTGGGTCAAATTGTAAGAAATAACGCTATACACAATTCGCTTGACTTTTTAGAAAAGTTGATTTTTAATTATAATATGATTATTTATCATTCCAAAAGATGTTTTCACTGATTATAATCATAGCCACACGCTAAACACCTGTGGCTGGGCATACACCTTAATAAAACGCTATACAAATTCAAGTACTTATGCACTTAATTGATTGTTAACAATGACGGTTGAAATCCGTGCTTGGGAATTTTCAAGAGCGACGTCAACATTCATGACATACCTGTTTATATATCATTTTTTAATTTACTTTGTCCAACTTGATTGAAAATTATGTTTTATATTTTAATACATGTAGTAGAAGTAGTTGTTTTCTCAACGAGGAGTACAATAGTTGTACAGTACTAGACACGAGTACTTGTAACTTTCAGGTTTCGCTTTATACCACAGACATTATATTGTCATAAAATGATAAATATGTGTTTATAGACATTGTAAGTATAGCCTGGTAAACAGACTAGAGAAATCTGAAAGTTTCACGAACAGGTCTGTGACAATGGGGGTTTTGGCTAATATATAAATATGAGGTCGATATACAATCCACATCGGTAGATTACGTCTACTGTAATTATTTGGACTAGGGATGGTCCACACTTCCAAGGTCCGTGTATATACCGTCTTTTCCTTTATCATTTAACATTCGAAACAAAGAAACACGAAAATCAACGCATATAAGTTCATATTCCGATTTTCTAATAACTGAAACTTAAACAAAATACGAAAACAAAATTAACTTCTTTATATCGTTTTTCGCTGTACTTATTATAAAACAAAAAAAAAGAAATTGATTTCCCTGTTGGTCCGTGTATATACCGTCTTTTCCTTTTTCATTTAACATTCGAAACAACGAAACACGAAAATCAACGCATATAAGTTCATATTCCGATTTTCTAATAACTGAAACTTAAACAAAATACGAAAACAAAATTAACTTCTTTATATCGTTTTTCGTTGTACTTATTATAAAACAAAAAACGAAATTGGTTTCCCTGTTCATATTTTGTTTCAATTCATATGACAAAAATAAATGTTTGAAAATTGGAACTGATTGTTTGATCTCGTTTACCGTTCTTGGTTTGAAAACACGTTATACGAAAAACGAAAAACGAGTGGCGTTTGCGGAATGTGCTGCTGTCTTGGGGAGGTAACTCTTTAGTGGCTTTTTGCGCGTATTTTTCTCCCTTACATAAGACTTAATCACTTATTTCCATCAGCATGACTTCCTACGTGCTTTTTCGTGGAGGTAAAGACACGCCAGTAAGGGACAGAGACGTGGATATTTTCAGTTGTTTTTCCAGGTATTGTATTTTTCCAATATGAATTGATCATAATCTTGACATCGAAAGGTTTTTCAACGTACCGGTATTTCATGCCGATCCAGCCGATTAGATAGGGCTATAATTAGCCTCTTATGACACTTCTTGTTCTTTGCCCCTATGCTATGTAAATTCAGTACTTATTTTACAAAAAAAAACAAATTCGTTTTAATCCTATTATCATTGGGGAGTTCCTTACATTTTAAGAGCTGCAATACCCCGACCCCTGAGTCCCGTATTTCTATTTGTATTACCCGTTAGACCCGCATGACAATTTAAGGACACAATAATCGGCGGCGGCTGCTAAAATGTCCCTATGTTTTACTTTTAACATCACCTTGCATACTAGAATAAAAAAAATGTTTTAATCGTATGGAACGGTAAAGTGCAAGGTGTCTAATATATAATTTCCAATTCGTTCGATTAATAACAAATACATGTAGTGGATTTTTTATTTCATTTCTTAAACAGATATGAATACAGTGTAGTATTTTGACTTTTGTGTATTACTTGAAGAGAAAGGCTACGCCGAACAAAGATATTTTATTGTGCAATGATTATTGTAATGCATGTTATACATTAAATCAAATCCAATGACTTGAAACAAAAGCAGGCATGTATATTGGTATATAACTTTACTGTTGATCTATTCATTATTCCATTAGACTAGCCAAAAAGAGCTGTGCCAAGACTCGTCTATTCTTCCACTATAAAACATGTAATAGTGAACATTTTATTATTCAAAATAATAGTTTAAAAGGGAGGAAACTGCGCACTATGATTAATCATGAGTTATCATCCAAATAAAGCTGCGCAGCGCCCATCGTTTTCCGTTTTCCGTGTATCGTTTTATCAAATCAAGAACGATAAATGAGAGCAGGCGCTTTGTTTCAATTTTCAAATATTGATTTTTTTTAATTTAAATTGAAACGAAATATGAATAGACATACACGTTTCGTGTTTTGTTTTGTAATGCGTAATACGAAAAACGATATAAATTAGTCGATTTGTTCTTTGTTTTTTGTATTTGTTTCGGTTATAAGAAAATCGGAATATGAACTAATATGCGTTTATTTTCGTGTTTCGTGTTGTCGAATGCAAAACGAAAAACGAAAAGACGGTAAGTTCACGGACCTTCCAACACATCAGCCCCGTTATGTCCTGAATAAAATACATATATAATTTCTTGAGTGCCAATTGCATCTTACAAATATCAAAGATATTCACGGAAGTCAATTCGTTGTGTAGGTTTACTGGTCTGGTCTTCATGGCAGTAATAAACGTATTTATTTAATGGAGATTATATAACAAAGGGAACTAATTCAGCTTACTCAGTTTACTAGTCAAAATGATTCGGATGTTTTCGCTTTTCTCCGAAAAGTTTTTTATTCAACATACGGAAAATAAACGCGCGCCACCTGTTGTCATAATTTAGTAACTTGCATTATGCTTACTGCCTGTTGCTTACTGTCGTTTTAAATGACGCTTAGTGGCAAAACCGATTATGACTGGTTTCAGGAATATTGAACACACAAACATTGGATAGTCACCAAGCATGTTGCAACAATCATCAAGTATAACCGATAGAGAACAAGCATGTTGGAACTGTCATGAAGCATTTTAGAATAGACATCACGCATAATGTAAATATTCATCATGAATGATGTAATGTTGCAGCAATCATCAAGTATAAACGAATAGACAACAAGCATGTTGGAATTGTCATCAAGCAAATTAGAATAAGCATCAGTCATAATGTAAATATTCACCACGAATGATGTATTGTTTACCTAAATACCCTTCCATAGTTAATGCCCGTATGTAAACTACTGCTACTGTAAAGGCGCGTAGCCACAACTAGTGCGCTGTTCTTTAATATAACGTGTTTTGATTTAATGTTGTTTGCTATGTCTTGTTTATATAATTAGCCATAATTTCATATCCTCTTTCATTATCTGTTATTTTATTTTATATGTTACTCATATTTGAGCCCGAAAGCCGATTCGAATTACTTGTTATTGTGTAATTCAATTAAATTCTGTACAAGCCCTGAAAATGCTGTACTAATACATGTTTTCTAAATGACTTCCCCCTTTCCCACTGAATTAACTAACCGCTTAACTGTATAACACTCATATTTATAATCAACAAATTATTGTTTGATATTGAGACCGAAAGCATACATATGTCGTATTTATTAAATGTATTTGATAATATTTCCCCATGTTGTATCTATGTATACCTGGGAGTAATAAAGGTCTGTTCTGTTTTGTTAAACATAGTTAGGTTGCAAATAATATCCGATCTAAATTGGTTACGCGATGCATAGTCATGGAACGCCATAACTGCCTTAACATGACAAAGTATATTACATGACTATCTTAATCAGTACCGGTATATGATGTTGATTTTACATTATATGATGTTACTTTGGCATTATACGTCAATAATAAATTATAGTATGATGATAATTGACCATGATCTGATATGGAACGCCTTCACTGTCTTATAATACTAAAACTTGTGATATTACGTCAATGTGACTGTGTATGAATGCCTGTAACCATTATATATTTGCATAATCGCAATATATAAATACATAATTTGAATATATACAGATAAAGCATTAATGTATAAAGACATAATTTCTTATATATAGATAAAATGTAAAAATGTACAGATACGAATGTATTATACACAGATAATCTTCCATTGTAAAAAGGCATAACTGCTTTATATGAAGGCAAAATATCTTTATATGAACATAAATCGTAATGTAATAATGATAACGAATATTTTCTCATTATATATAGGCATAACTTGTTAATATAAAGGCAAAATACCTTTATATAAACATAAATCGTAATTATATAAACCCATATCGTCTTTATATGCAGATACAATTTGAAAAATACGTTAAAAATCTATATTTAATTTATGTAAATATGTTATTTCAACACGTAAAAATAAATTTATAGTAGAGAAAGATTTTAATGTTTTGTATGATCATTAATAGTTGTTTTATTAAGATAATTACGTTATTACATAAATCCATACAAAGTTATGATGCTTATGAACATCGAAATAAATTACATTAATTCAAAATTTCGTAAGCAATATATATAATCTAAATGATTTAAAGATAACATTAAAAATATACGAAGCTTTTATTACACACGGGAGAATTTTTTTTTTTCATTATTTCACAACAATGGATATGGTTTTGATACTTGAGCGAATTGGAGTGGAAGAAGGAGTGATACGGCGCTTCAGACAAGAGAAGATAACACCGGACATCATATCACTTATGTCACTGTACGACTTTAATTGACCAGTCGCCAACTCCGCCCACATTTTGTCGATCAGCCAATCAGATATCGATTTTTCACACATCCCTCAGCAACGCTTATCTGGCCCCCTTTTTGTCCGACAAACAAAGCGTGTTGTACATATGGAATGAACGTAATTTTTAAGAGTTTACACAGATTTTATATCAAATGCATGATCATTACTGTTCGATCATTATTCAAATTTGTAGGTGCTATACATACTTTATAAAAGGTTATTATTTTATCTTTTTTTCTTGAACATATGAACGAGTAATGAGAAAACAAACACAATAAATAGTTTAACCACACCAGGTGTGTGTTCTATAAAACGTGTTATACCGTTTGATGCACAATATTTTTAAGCAGTTTGGGCAACATAATAATTGCCACACGTGCTTATTAATCTCAGCGTAATTGTCGATGATTAATAAATAACAGTATTTTGCGTGGATCTCAGAATGAAGGAACATTAAGGCATTGTTAGGTACTGTACACAAGAAAAGAAAACTATTCAATTACTTAAATGATTTCCAATTATATATTTATTTTCTGTGGATCATAAACAAGGGAAATCATTATAAAATGTTAACTTAAATATTGTTTTAACTAAAGTAAAAACAACAAAAAGGTGATTTCAACGCGGCTTAGCCAGCTTAAAGCGACTTCAAGTGTAAAATGTACGGCTTATATTACAACAACAACATTTCTAATACAACATACATTGTCACTGAAAAAATGTGAAAATTGCAATTAACATATGAGGGCCATCTTGTTATAAATAAGCAAATGCTTAATATGCTAAATGTATTCAATTCGAATGTTCGTGAACTGCACCGTAATACCAACATTTCATTTTTTGATAGTGAAATGTAACAGGTTCGCATTAAAAATAAATGTAATAAAATGCATATTAGACTATCTGTTAATGGCCCCACGAAATCAGGCCTGTATTAAATTATGGTTACAATAAATATTTAATTTATATCTAAATAAAAAAAATCGGTGTCTTTTTAAAAATAACACAATAAAACAAAGATCTAAACATTTTTAATAAACAAAAAACCCATCATGATATGGATATGTCATTTGAATTTAATAAAAATATTTTATCGTAATGGAGAGTGAGCACCATATAACGGAGAGTGAGCATCATATAATGGAGAGTGAGTATCATATAATGTACAATGAACATCATAATAATAGACACTAATCATTATGTAATGTACAGTGAGCATCATATAATGAACAATGAGCATTATTTAAGTGACCGTTACCATCAGATTATGGAACGCCTTGACTGTCTTATTATACTAATACTTGTGATATTACGTCAATCATACTGTGCATGAATGCCTGTAACCATTATACATATGCATAATCACAATATATAAATACATTATTCAAATATATACTTATAAAGCATAAATATATAAAGATATAATTTTCTTATATATAGATAAAATGTAAAAATATACAGATACGAATGTATTATATACAGATAATATTCCAATATATAAAGGCATTACTTCTTTATATGAAGGCAAAAGATCTTTATATGAATGCCAGAAACCATTATGTATATGCATAATAACAATATATAAATACATATTTTGAATATATACATAGAAAGCATTAATATATAAAGATATAATTTTCTTATATATAGATATATAATCTTCCATTATATAAAAGCATAACTTCTTTATATGAAGGCAAAAGATCTTTATATGAATGCCTGTAACCATTATATATATTCATAATCACAATATATAAATACATAATTTCAATATATACAGGTAAAGTATTAATATATAAAGATATAATTCTCTTATATATAGATATATAATCTTCCATTATATAAAGGCATTGCTTCTTTATATGAAGGCAAAAGATCTTTATATGAACATAAGTTAGTATTATGCTACCACGGATTACTCCGTTAACAAACACATTCAACACGAAATTTCATGATAGTTGTTTTGTCATTTACACCCAAGCAATTAAAGTCGTACAGTGACATAAGTGATGGTGTCCGGTGTTATCTTCTCTTGTCTGAAGCGCCGTATCACTCCTTCTTCCACTCCAATTCGCTCAAGTATCAAATCCATATCCATTGTTGTGAAATAATGCACACAAAATATTCTCCCGTGTGTAATAAAAGCTTCGTATATTTTTAATGTTATCTTTAAATCATTTAGATTATATATATTGCTTACGAAATTTTGTATAAATGTAATTTATTTCGATGTTCATAAGCATCTTAACTTTGTATGGATTTATGTTATAACGTAATTATCTTAATAAAACAACTATTTATGATCATACAAAACATTAAAATCTGTCTGTACTATAAATTTATCTTTACGTGTTGAAATAACATATTTACATAAATTAATTTAAGATTTTTAACGTATTTTTCAAATTTTATCTGCATATAAAGACGATATGGGTTTATATAATTACGATTTATGTTTATATAAAGGTATTTTGCCTTTATATAAACAAGTTATGCCTATATATAATGAGAAAATATTCGTTATCATTATTACATAACGATTTATGTTCATATAAAGATATTTTGCCTTCATATAAAGCAGTAATGCCTTTATACAATGGAAGATTATCTGTGTATAATACATTCGTATCTGTATATTTTTACATTTTATCTATATCTGAGAAATTATGTCTTAATACATTAATGCTTTATTTGTATATATTCAAATTATGTATTTATATATTGTGATTATGCAAATATATAATGGTTACAGGCATTCATACACAGTCAGATTGACGTAATATCACAAGTTTTAGTATTATAAGACAGTGAAGGCGTTCCATAAAAAGTTGTTAATTAACGATAGTATGTGGATATTTTACCATTATATGATGCTCACGGTCCATTAAATGATTCGTATTGTCCATTATATGCTGCTCATAGTCCATTATATGATGCTTAATCTCCATAATATGTTGCATATTGTCCATTATATAATGCTCATTTTCCATCATATGATTCTCATTTTCCATTATATGCTGCTCACTCTCCATCATATGATGCTCATTTTCCATTATATGCTGCTAACTTTCAATTATATGATGCTCGCTCTCCATTATATGATGCTCAATCTCAATAATATGATGCTTACTCTCCATTATATGATGCTCACTTTTAATGTTACGATGGTCACTCTCAATTATACGATGCTAATCGTATTTTCATGTCAGACATTCAGGTATGCAGTAGGAAGATATATAGCAATACAATATTTAACTAGACACTTGTTTCATGGTTAACGTGGTACAGTCAACATACATGTGCAAGGAACAACAACAACAAAATGACAAAACGTTGCACAACACAAAACAAAGACAAAAACGTAATATTTCCTGGCACAATATGAATGTTAAAGGCTCATTGTTTTTAGTTTAATGTATCTATGGAAACACACACAACTAGGTTAACACAAGGTATTTGATATTTATTAACAGGATGTTAGTGTTTATTTAATAAATTTATGTAGATATTCCACATTTTCTATGGACATTATACACCAAAGTTTATACACTTCAAACACGTCTTGAAAACATAGTTGTAAAATGGACTCATTTTACACAGTAAAATGAGTGCATTTCAAAATGTAATGGTCTTCATTGCCATTGCAGCCTTCATCAAATAAAAGGTACATCTATTTACTTCGGGTGTTCCCTTCCATCTGCCAGTTTCGATTGGGAAATGATGATTCGCAGTGCGGAGCTTCAATATAGGTGGATATTTAGATTTGGAAAGAAGTTTAAGGTAATTTTCAAATTCAATATTGTTTTAACTGCATTATAAAATGTGCCTTGTTTGATTGGTTCATGTCTGCATGCCACTGTTGAATGTATACATGTATCCCGGAAAAAACTACTTTTTGGAAAAACCCACTAATCTGCTGGTACAAATAAGCTGACCCATTTATAATCCTTTCAAAAGCACACACTGTATCAACCGTTAAAGTAAGCCGTAAGCTATCATTGGTTGATGTGATTATAGGGTTTTTTCTAAACTCGTGCTTTTCCGGGATAAGTCTATTGATAAATAATGGCACGTTTAACTTGTATTGGTAGTTATTTCTGGGCGAGTTTTGTTCATGCCACACGATCGATTTTGCTGTCCATTCTAATATTTGTTTAATTTTACATATCAATTTAAAGTCATGCCTATTGTTATTGACCATAGCATATATGACGGAGTGTTTTTACGTGCCATAGTAATTTCTCTTAGGAAGTCGCTATGTAAGCGTTCTATTAATGTCATAGTTTTCATAGACCCATATTTCGCATCAATATGTTAGTATTGGATTAAAAAGTATGATCAAAAAGAGATAGTGTTAAATTTAGTGGCAGATCTGAATTATGTGCACGGATTTAAAGTAAATTCATTGCTTTTAAGCTTGTTCAACATTGTTTTGAACCGTTTACTGAAAATGATACACCAAGGTACGGTACTGGATTAACTATAAAGATATATTTTGGTCAGAGTTGCCTCTCTTATGTTGTAAAGTGGTCATTATTCTTAACATGATGACTTATATTCGGAAACATATTAACCCTCTACTAGGTCGAACAAATATTCTCAAGAACACAGCAGTTGGGAAGAACTTGCAGAGAGAGAGAGAGAGAAGTGTGATTTATTTTAATTGACCGATGTATTTTAAATATTAATTATTTGCGTTTGTAAGCGACCGATAGCGGCAATAACTGCAAACTGAATGCCATGTGGACAATTGTAAAAACATACGGTATTTTAGAACTTTTCTTTTTTGGTCATTCGTGGTTGACAGTCCCTTTAACGTTTCTAAATTATTCCATTGAGCAGTGAACACAAAAGGAAAATAAAATAACGCTTATCACGATATGAAATGAACTATATTAAAATGCTCACTGGTTTACATAGAGACAAATATTATATTCTGATTGTCAAGTTGCTACGATGAGTGCTTCCGTTTTACACCAGTTTACGGGACGTTATTTCCGAAACCACTGCTCGATGTCTATCACCGAGAACATCTGCTGGTAAAATGAAGTCAGATCATGCCTGAACACAAAAACAAAATTGCACGGATATTTCCAAATGGTGGGAGTTGAATGTTACGCCTTTTTTGTAAACACGCGAAATGTCTGACAGCGGAACTGGTAAGCGTATGTGCATGTACCTAAACCTTGTAATATACTCCTGTATATGTGTTTTTACAATGTACACCGTAACTACTTTTATTATATTGCAATTCATATATATGAACGCGGTAACATGTGTTGGATAGACTGGATAAGACGGCGTTTTTTTTTTCAAACAATGCACGTATGTGTCATCTATTAAACATTTAAATTTAAATTACACATTAAATATTCTCTTTAAGTAAAAATTATTCATTAAATAAAAGACTGTTTCCAACAAATGCCATAAGTAGCCATACAACATACGGAGCACATTATTGCATCCGTGTAAGACCTTTGATTTTCGGTTACACGTTTTAATTTACCATGACAACTGAGGGTATAATGCTCCATCAACGTAACCTGTGGATGTCCTTACAACGGTTTACAGGCATCGATCATGTCGATCAAGGGACCATCGTCATGTTGACCTTGACCTTCGTTCTTGGCATATCAGTCTCGTTCTGGTTTGCCTGCAACTGGTACGTGAAGAAACGCCGGAAAGAGGCCAAAGATGTAACGCCTTCGGCCTCGGAGGTTCCTGTCGAAAAAACTCGAGTCAAGCAAACGTTTTCTCGTTTCTCACAAGTCGACGAGGAGGTTGTATGTATGCATGTTATTGTTTTTTTTTTGCGGAATGCATGCTTATGAAATAAAATTAGTTTTAAAATAGGTTTTATTCAATTCAATCTTCAATCTTGTTAGAGACTGTAGTCTAGTTAATATCATATAGACATTATAAGACACGTTAATATAGAAGGCCGTAATTGTCCTTTTTTCATGACATACAAATGATACATGATTTGCCATCTTTAACTGCTGAAGTGGGATAATTAAATAGAATATACGATAGGCATACGCAGTTGGCAACATCAATTTTAAGAATTATGGAATTAAATTAAATTAAATCTCTTATTATGAATTTACATTAAATAACGACATTAATTTTTTTAACGCAAACGCATTATTGACATTGCGCTGTGATTGAAGATATCATAGACATTTTTTTCATGCCGAAAATTCTTCCGACATACTTGGATCACAAATATGTGGCTTAGTTATAATTCATTATGCTTTTGTCTTTAATAATGCTTGGTTTGTGATATACGTGTATATTCATGAGGTCGTTACAAAGAGACGATATGCAGGCAAATAAACATTCACATCCTTGTTCTATTGTTAAATGTCCGATTGTTATAGATGTCAGTTTCTGTGCTTGTTGATATCATATGATCCGCATCTTGCGAAATAGAGTATATGTCATATGCGGCCAGCGTTCTTCCAGGCCGACCTGAGCATCCGAGCAGTCTGGATAGGAGATTTCTTGTCAGCATATGACATAAGGTCCATTTTCGCATGGCGCTGGTCATATATACACTTACGGAAGTTAAATAGACCGAATGTACACAATGGTATGTATATCAAAGTACTGACAGTGCGTGTGTGACGATGCTTATGAAGAGGATGGATATCAAAGCATCAATTTAAGTTTATCCACATTACCACAATTGTATATGTGTGTACGAAAATTTTGGGTAGGAAAAAAAATTTGGTATGAAAATTTTGAGTTCGAAACAATTATGTCAAAAAATAAATTTGGGTACAAAGAAAAATTTGGGTTCGCAAAAAATGGGTACGAAAAAAAAAATGTGTACGACAAAAAATTTGGGTGCGAAAAAAAATTGGGTACGAAAAAAAATAGGTACGAAAAAAATGGGCACGAAAAATGTTGGGTACGAAAACAAAACTGGGGGTACGGGGAAATAGTACCCGTGGGGAACTTGACCCATTCAGCGAAACTGAGAGGCGGGTTACATTCTCGATCAAATCTAAATATAATTACAATTAGGGGTTTCCCAGCGTCACAGCGTTTGAAGTGCCCCCTGGCAGTTTCATGTCTGGTTCCTGTCCCGAACCTCTTGATAAATTTGAAAGAGGCCGGGAACCAAGCTGACTTTACCTTTATCAAGGATAATCAGCGAGGTGTGCCGAGTGAGAAAATTAACTTACTCAATCGGACTGGCTCGGAATTTTACATAAGTCGCCATTGTGAAGAATTTTGTCATGGTATGATAACTTAGACTAGCTGCTTCGCTGAAGCAGCATCGTCAAAAATATAATTTTGTACAGGCAAGCATGTAACGAAATTTGTTTTGGAGCTTAGATTTAATCGTTTATGTCTGCACCTCGTTTGTTGGTGTTTTTTGTATTCTTCTTAGAACTAAAACGACATTGTGTCGTGCTGTTTGGGCGAATATGGCCAAAGAGTAATAACTATTTTTTGTTTTCAATGGGAATAATTGATACAGTACAATAATGAATTAATTCCTGCAATCGACGTTTGTATTATTTCGCTGGTCATACATAACGGACTACATGTTTATAACAAACAAATCTCTAGTCTCGCTTTATATGTTCTATTTGGCTGCATAATCCATTGAAATCAATTCATGATCTAACTATTTATGCTGATTCTTAATACCACATGTTCATGCCCAAATTCTTCGCTGATCTTGATATTAAAATGTACAAATGTTCTACAGACGATGGCTATTGATGAAGATGACGAGGCAATTTTAAAGCAGGCGGCAATTAAAGCTTCCCAGAAAACGAATGATATCAGTGTGCCCAAACAGCAAAACGAAAAGAAGTACTTGGAAACGGACTTATGATGTCATTATGTCCACGGATGACATCGAAAATAAGATAGATTTGTCACGAGTGTTTGAAATGGATTATTGTTTGGGACGCCGTGTCTCTATGAAAGCATTTTGCTTTTATACTACTTATCAAGATTCATAATTCAAGATATAAAGCGAAAGTGTGTGTATTTTTATTCGATCTCAAAATTTTATCAACGTCACCTTTTATATATAACGTCGTAACAATAGATGTTAAATATTAATTGTAATTATATGTTATACGTGACAAATCAACTGCAGAAGATTAGTCGCAAAGTTCGTGTTATTAATAATTCAAATGATGTTACAGCTCATTCCGACCCAGACTTGCTCATACATATGTGTAATTTGTATTCTATAAATCTCTTTTAAATGACGAATGTCCTTACATCTTCATCTTTTCGATTGCATTTTGTTTTATGTGCATACATGTATATCTAGTATTCGTTCCTCAAACATTTCGTGCATTTTTATAATCATGTGGTTTGTCATTTGCGACAGTTTTGTACACCCTGTCTTCTGGTAAATAGTGCTCAATATTTGATCAATTTTCATCTATTGTTCTAATTTCCTTCTGAATTTGCATTAAGCGAATCTGACATTAGTATTGCATCTGACATTGGCTTTGTCCACTCCTTCTCAAAAAGTCAGAAAATGTCACTTTCTTTCGGTTTTTGTTTTGTTCAAGAGGGTGATACTTTTATGTATGTAATTTTGATATAACACCACATTAGGTTTGGTCCACTGCTACCAAACTTACAAACCGTCTAACTCTTTATTCACCACATTAGGTTTGGTCCACTGCTACCAATCTTACAAACCGCCCAACTCTTTATTCTGCCTACTCAGGCTCTGTTTTTCTGTATTTCCTGTCAATTTCTAGGTCCGAATTCTACACCTGTTTTTCTGTATTTCCTGTCAATTCCTAGGTCCGAATTCTACACCTGTTTTTCTGCATTTCCTGTCAATTCCTAGATCGGCATTCTACACACAGTCCTCAGAGTTAACTAAATGTGTGTGCCACTGTAATTATCTTAAAGTACTCAAATATTAAGCGTGAGTCGACCATGGCATTTAATACATTTTTTTAATAACTGCAGTATTCTTTATTTATATTAAATGTTTTATGAACTGTGCATGTGTAAAATCTGGAGAACAATTTGTATGTCTTAAGGTATTTATTCGTACGTTAAAGCATACGTAAGCAAATATGGAAAAAGGTTTTTGTTTAGCACGTTTTAGTCGATAATGTGTTAGTCTTTATACAAGTGTTATAATTTTAAATATGAATGTTTTTTGCAAGTGAGGTTTTCTAGATGTTCCATTGATTTTGTGTTATATTAAGCGCTTAACAGTTCCTGAACTGGTTTATATTGGCAAAGTGCAGTGTTCGACTTACACGTGGATAACGTTTGATCTGTGTTATGTATTCACACGATGTTGGAGTTTATCGTTGTTCTATGTTCGGACGGTATTCTACCCATGTAATTGAATGTATTGAAACATTTAAAGGCATATCAAAACGATACAAATTGTAAACTATAATAATATTGACGTGATTTATTGAAGTATTGTAATGTTAAAAATATCAAACAAACAGCGCCAAATCTTTAAACATATACAATTTTCTGAAAAAAGTGCATTGTATATGAATTTTAATTGTTCATGTATATACGAAATATACTGTGTTATGTTTGTCTTGAACTTTGTATTCAATTTTTATTTAAAAACCTAATAAAAGTGATAATTAACTTTCGTTAGGAACAGAGCAAATACGTAAATAGTATCGATGATTTTTTTTACAAAACTTAAACACGGCCGTTAATCACGCGCACCACCTCTTTTTTGAGATGCATTAATAAATGAGCCAATGCAACTTCCGAGGTGGCGCTCAGGTCCGGATGTTTTATATGTTCTTCAAAATATTTCGCATTATTTTGAAAGATCGTCTAATGTAGTGCGATTCAGCGATTATAAATTTATCCAAAGACGTACAAAAACATACAATCACAACCCATTTGAAAACGCGAGGACCTTTATAAGATGTGGCATGGTAGAATTCGTAAAAGCAAATCGATGTCTTTTTGCCTGTGTGACGAGCGAATTCCCTGCCAATTCAATCGCTCATTACATAAAACGATTGCTTTGAACCTGAACAAGTTAATGCGTGCACAAAAACATCGGCTTCTAGCCGATTTCATAGATAAATGTGCATTTTTTTCAAAAAGAGATGGAGCCAATGCAAAAGAGGTGGCGCTCAATGCTCATGTATAGCTATTGTAAATGGAAACATTTTATGTTATGGTTTCTATTATGTTTACAGGACTTACATTATTTTTTGTAAGTTGACTACTTCAGCACATTTGAGTCGCGTGCGTTTTTAATTGGAAAAAGTAGTTTTCTAATAATGCCTTGATGGATTTAAACGTTCGTCTTTGTAAGATAAACACATTTAACATATATTATACTAAAACTTAACGGAAAAGACCGAGCTACCTTCATTTGTTTGAGACGATTGTGGGAAAAACATATATCAGCCTAATTAAGATTCGTTTACATTGGCCTTTTAGTTAATAAGCCTTTTGGATTAAGGGACACAAATCATCGTTTCAAGAAGAAGTATTATCTTATATATATATATATATATATATATATATATATATATATTTCGTGAATTATCATACTGTATACAAATATTGCTGTCGATAAATAGTTTGAAAATGTTTAAGAAGTTATTGGTTTTATTGAGTATTACAATTTTTTGGTATATATCGTACAGTATGTTTTATTCATGTTGGTAACTTCTTGATTGAGTTTATCACTTATATAATTAAAAAAACTACATCTTCTTTATTATAGAATATGTTTGTGTTCTGTAGATTTGGGCCTTCGTATATAGGTTGACAAATAAATTAAATATAACAAATAACAATATATCAAATGTATGTCACGTGATAATGTCATTGCGATACGACTGTTATTTGATACATCCTGCATTGGCGCCACCTCCTATCATTAGCGCAATCTCCTTAGCATTGGCTCCATATCTTTCTGAAAAATGCAAAATAATATACACTGTAGACAAGAAGCCAATTTTTTAAGCATGCAGCATCTAATGTATGCTGTACGCGATCATTTGATGCCGTTAGAAATTTAATTGGGTGGATATTTTCGCTTCACACAGAAAAAACTGATTTCTTTTTTAAATTCCACCATCCCACAACTTATTAAGGTTCTCACGTTTTAAAATGGATTGAGAATGTATGTATCTGTACATTTTTGGATGAATTTATCTTCGCAGAATCGCACTACATTGCCCGATTTAAAAAAAAAATGCGGAAAATGTTGAAAAACCTTATGCACCTGTAAAACTATCCATAACATTTCAAAACATCCGGGCCTGAGCGCCACCTCGGAAGTTGCATTGGCTCATTTATTTATGCATCTCAAAAAACGGGTTGCGCGCGTGATTAACGGCCGTGTAAAATGACACACAATAACCATTACAAATAGGCTACATTAGTAGACTACATTAGAATGTTTGAGCAATAATAAATAACAATGTTAAACATATGTACGATTAGTTAATGTCAATTAAAGGGATCTTTTCACGCTTTGGTAAATTGACAAAATTGAAAAAAGTTGTTTCAGATTCGTAAGTTTTCGTTTTAGTTATGATATTTGTGAGGAAACAGTAATACTGAACATTAACCATGCTCTAATATAGCCATTATATGCATCTTTTGACGATTTTAAAACCTAAAAATTATAAAGCGTTGCAACGCGAAACGATTGAATAATTTGGAGAGTTCTGTTTTTGTCGTTAAATTTTGTGAAACTACGAAGATTGCTTATATAAAGTATAAAATACGTCAAGAATGTGTACTCGGCGGAATAGCTCATTAGGCTAAAGCGTTTTTACTTCAGGACTCTGGCAGGACTCCAGGGGTCACTGGTTCGAAACCTGCTCCGGGCAATATTCTTTTCCTTTGTTTATTTTTTTTCTTAATTTTTTACTGGAGCTTTTACGATCCAATGTTTACATTCATCAATATAAAGCATTTAATGAATAAGTTAAAAAAATGCCAAAATCTGTGAAAAGGCCCCTTTAAAACTTATTGGATTTATAGAATGCCAAATTGAGAAAAAAGATTAAAAGACATTTAATTTAAAATATAAATACTCCACTCCATATGATTATGAACATCGCATGTAATAAATAGCAGTAAGCATGTCAGCAAATATCACTGTATTTTGTACTCAACAGGCAATAACAGTTGAAGAAATCGCTGATGATTTGTACAGTTATGAACAGTTCACTTCTTCGATAATTGAATACGGATAAACTAATTATCTGACCCAACTGTTGACATTTAGAGCGATGAAAGATGCACAAAAACAGCCCTTATTCCGTCTCAGAAACGCTGATGGTTGGTCCCCTTTACAGTTTTGGATTTTGGGTTTGACTGACAGTCGATGTCATCGAGACTGTCCAAACTGCGCGCGATCTCGGACTTTCGGAGCAGATCGTTGCCTTCACGGGTCACGCAGCCGTACAGCACACAGAGCCGATAGAGCCCCAGGATGAGCGTCAGCGCGTTCTTCAGGGAGAAGAACATGATCATGTAGTTGAAGACACCTTTGCTGATCATATAGCCCCTCGTGACCAAGAAGGGTCCGTCCTGCATTAATAAAACCATCATGATTGACAGGGTCTCTGAGATATCTTCTCTGCTGTTCGCACTATGGGTACCCCCTCCGCCCGGCTCTGTTTCCCGCCCACGACGTCGCCGGAAGGTGAACGCCGTTGTTATGACGACGGTGAATTGTAGGAGGCTCCATGACCTTTAATATAAATCATAAAATCATATAACATTACGATAGAATTTTACTAGGACTCTCGTACCGTACACGGGCTTTTCCGCTCTATTGAGTAACTGGCTAGAAGAGCCTTGTCATTCAATTACTGACTACCGATTATTGGCTATGTGTTGTGTTAAATAATAGCACATAGTTGCATAATCCAATCTATTAACTGCTAACATTTGGACACACTAAAGGAAGGCAAGGTTGTAAATGTATGTAAACTGGTTAGCACTGCATAAAAAAACACAAGAAAATGTGTTAATTAAAGTTCATCACATAATAGACTCACTTCGTAATGTACTTGATTGGTGAAAAATCCCATTTATCTGGGAGTACCGACAAAGATTGCGCATTCAAATTCTTTTAAAACTATGCACCATATCACTATAACTATGTAGATAACACATTTGCTTAAGATTTTCAAATTAGTGTTTTTTACTGCCCCTATCCTGTTTGGAACTACTTCAAGCGAACGGCAACGAATATCAGATTCTCAAAAGTAAAACAAATGTCCCCCAAAACGTACCAAACTGCAAGAACCACTATTGCTAGGTTCTTGTTTCGCGCAACCTCAATCCTATCAAATGTGTCGGAGAAGTCGAGGATGTCGGCGCCGATAGCCGAGTACATGATGAGGAGTTGAGACATGGAGTTCCGGTCGATGCGGCCCCTGGGGAGCATCCAGCGACAGATGATGATCAGAATCATCATCGACTGCTCCAGGAGAGACGTAAGGTTCTGGCCGCTAAGGAGCGAAGCAAACTTCTGCAAACGACATTTATCAAATTTGAGTCGTGTTCAGAGAAAACAGGGCTTAATGCATGTGCGTAAAGTGTCGTCCCAGATTCGCATGTGCTGTCCGCACAGGCTAATCAGGGACGACACTTTCCGCCTAAACTTGATTTTCGGTAAGCAGGGACTTCCTTGAAACTAAAAATATCATAAAAGCGGAAAGTGTTGTCCCTGATTAGCCTGTGCGGACTTCACAGGCTAATCTGGGATGACACTTTACGCACATGCATTATGCCCATTTGTCTCAGAACACGATTCATTTGATAACTTGACAGTTTGTCTTGACTGATGTCATCAAAATATTTTTTACTCAACCAGCGTGTGTAGACATACCGGTATGTGATACAGACAACCTTGAACATTGTTAAAATTATTGATTTGATTTGGAAAGTGTATGCATATCTAGTAAGGAACTCCTACATCTTTTGGTCAACATATCAGCCTACTAACTAGTGGTACAGGATGAGATGTATCAGTATATTCATCATTAACTGGTACTTGACTTTAACCTTTCCGGTTATATTACAGCCAAATATTATCAGCGCGATAAATGTAGGATTCGTACGCTTGATGAAATGATAATGATATTGAACTACGATATGAGCCACGCTACGGGAAAATTGGGCTTAATATATATGCGTAAAGTGTCGTCCCAGATTAGCCTGTGTAGTCCACACAGTATGGATTTTAGTTGAGAGGTGACTTGTTTAAAACGTACGATTCCTTAAAAGTCGCAAGTGTCGTCTTTAATAAGCCTCTGCAGACTGCAGTCGTATCTTGGACAGCACTTTACCCACATGCTGCTTTCATGCATTAATCCAGTTTTCTCGGAGCGCGGCTCATATGATAGTGTTTCCTGTTCAGACTGCGCAAGCTGATCCGGGACCCGTATTCACCAAACAATTCTTAGACTTAAGTCTAAGAATAAATAATACTCTTTAAATCGGATTAATCAAGAACTGATTTAATTTTGAGCCAAATATGGTATAACCCACTTTTATTTATGTATATCATTCGTCGTGTAGAATAATTTGTTAATTACATAATAATTAGTGGAAGCCTGTATTTATTCATACGTTGGATGTATTTTTATTGGTTCCAAGTCTATTCTTTATTCTTAAGTCTAAGAATGGGTTGGTGAATACGGGCCCTGGGACGACATTTTTTGGCACATATATTAAGCATCGTTTTCCAACAATGCGCCTCATAGATTTGGTGTTCACAGAGGGTTGACAGTCTATCGTTTGAGCATTATGAATATACTTTGTCGACGAACCCTCTGTTTTGGATCGTATTTATATATAAGTTCATAATACGCGACAATTACCTTACATAAACGTACTTATACTTTGACTTCTTGACATCACATCAAGTGTGTCCTTACCTCACATGACTTATTATGAATTTATTTCTTCGTCATCGAAACATATGGTTGATATTTGCTTAAGACGTAGTTTTCTTTCCGCACATTCAAATGATACTGTTACATCCGCGTAATGCGAAAATTGGTCTTATGGCAAATGCGGTAAGCATGGCTCGGCCCCAATCTTCGCACAAGTTTGGTCAGGCGCTACGCTTTTTCCTGTAAAAAAAGCACGCACGGTTTCGTGCAATTTCTTGAGTATCCCCCTCTGTATGCATAACATGAGAAGACTGCGCGGATGAGTAGGCTATGTTGGAGCTACGCCGTCAGCATATTACATGGGACCTTTTTTGCATCACGTGAGAAGCACTGCGTCTTATTGGAACATAAAACCACGATACTTTCCGATATCAAATTGAAGACACGCTGTTATTTATATCACATTGGCAAATGTCGGTAGCCGATTCTGTCTTGCAGGACATATTTTCAGACAGACTGACTTCGTCCGTTACACATGTGTTGCTTGATAATTCAACGAGTTCCTTTCTTTCATGAATACTGTACTTTTTTGGTAGTTTGGCCTCACAATATGAGACAAATGGCATTTACCTATGGAACGCCATTGCTGTCTTACGTTGTTATCCCCACGCTTTTTGAAAAAAAGGTGGGGATATTGTGGTTATCTCCGCCGTCCGTCCGTCCGTCCGTCCGTCTGTCCGTCCGTCCTGGCCACTATCTCCTCCTACACTAAAAGCACTAGAACCTTGAAACTTACACACATGGAAGCTATGAGCATATGTGCGACCCTGCACTATTTGGAATTTTGATCTGACCCCTGGGTCAAAAGTTATAGCGGTTGGGGTGGGGCCGCGTCAGAAATTATCACTCATTTTTTTAGGTTATTTTACATTTACTTCTTTATTTCTACACCGATTCACTTCAAATTGATACTGGACCTCTCTTATGACAATACGGTCAATCTCAACCATGCATGGCCCCATTCCCAACCCTGGGGCGCCCCGCCCACATAGGCCACACCCACCAAAAATTTCCATTTACTATAATTTTTCATTTCTACACGGATTCACTTCAAATTGATACTGAACTTTTGTTATGACATTAGGGTCAATCTCAACTATGCATGGCCCCAATCCCAACCCTGGGGCGCCCGCCCACATAGGCCACACCCACCAAAAAATTCCATTTACTATATTTTTTTCATTTCTACACGGATTCACTTCAAATTGATACTGAACTTCTCTTATGACATTAGGGTCAATCTCAACTATGCATGGCCCCATAACCAACCCTGGGGCCCCGCCCACATAGACCACACCCACCCAAAATTGCCTTTACTATAATTTCTTCATTTCTACACCGATTCACTTCAAATTGATATTGAACTTCTCTTATGACAATACAGTCAATCTCAACTATGCATGGCCCCATTACCAACCCTGGGGCGCCCCGCCCACATAGACCACACCCACCCAAAATTGCCTTTTACTATAATTTCTTCATTTCTACACCGATTCACTTCAAATTGATACTGAACCTCTCTTATGACAATACGGTCAATCTCAACTATGCATGGCCCCATTACCAAACCTGGGGCCCCGCCCACATAGACCACACCCGCCCAAAATTGCCTTTTACTATAATTTCTTCATTTCTACACCGATTCACTTCAAATTGATACTGAACTTCTCTTATGACAATACGGTCAATCTCAACTATGCATGGCACAATTACCAACCCTGGGGCGCCCTGCCCACATATGTCACACCCACCCAAAATTGCCTTTTACTATAACTTCTTCATTTCTACACCAATTCACTTCTAATTGATGATGAACTTCTCTTATGACAATACGGTCAATCTCAGCTATGCATGGCCCCATTACCAACCCTGGGGCACACCTAGGTCAAACATTCGGCGTGGGGATACGCGTCGGCCTCTGCCGCGCCATTTCTAGTTACATTTCGTTCTGTTTTCTTTAGAAGGTGTCTTATTATGTCAAACAGTCGTGATATTTTGTCAATATGTGGTGTTGACTTGTCAAAATACAGTCCTTTTATGTCAAACCGTCGTATTGTCTTGTTTAAATTTGATGTTGACTTATCAAAATACAGTCATATTATGTCAAACCGTCGTGTTATCTTGTCCAAATGTGGTGTTGACTTGTCAAAATACAGTCATATTATGTCAAACCGTCGTGTTATCTTGTCCAAATGTGGTGTTGAGTTGTCAAACCGTCATGTGATCTTGTCGAAATGTCAAACCGTCGTGTTATCTTGTCCAAATGTGGTGTTGACTTGTCAAAATACAGTCATATTATGTCAAACCGTCGTGTTATCTTGTCCAAATGTGGTGTTGAGTTGTCAAACCGTCATGTGATCTTGTCGAAATGTGGTGCTGACTTATCAAAACACAGTCTTATTATGTCAAACATTTGGACAAGACAACACGACTGTGTTGTATTGTCTTGTTTAAATTTGATGTTGACTTGTCAAAATGCAGTCCTATTATGTCAACATCACATTTTGACAAGATTACTGTTTGACAAAAAAAGACTGTATTTTAACAAGTCAACATAATATTTGGAAAAGATAACACGACGGTTTGACATAGTAAGACTATATTTAGACAAGTCAACACCACATTCAGACAAGATAACAATACGGTTTGACATAAAACGACTGTGTTTTAACAAGACAACAACAAACATGGACAAAATATCACGACGGTTTGACATAATAAGCCACCTTCTAAAGAAGACAGGAAGAAACGTAACCTTGTAAGACTTCTATGGTGTTCCATATTACCGATAAGTTTTCATTAATGTATTTCCTTAAAATCTTATTATTGGCGTCGCACTGAAGTGCGGCGACTAGAATGTAATACGTTTTTATTTCGCTTATGGGAGGAGAAGTTATTTTACGGACCAATGTATATATTTTTGTTGTCAGAATATCTTGCATAGTGGTGATTTTTTGTGTAAATAAGTGTAAATAAGTACTGCATTTGTGTCTATTAGATTAACTACAACATTTATTGCCATTAATGCAAAGCTAATTCTTTTAATTAATAACTTATCACATGGACTGGGCAATAATAAAAGATCACAGGGACTGGGCAAATACGCGAAACGGTGAAACTTTCTGGTTTTGTATAAAAACAAAACTTCTTTGTTCCACTATCATAGCAACCACCTAGTTACTAATAAAGGCGCTATAGAGCGGGAAGTGCGACACGTATTATTAATTGTAATAATGAGTCTTGATAAAGGAAGCAGCCGCTTATAAATGAGGAGCACCATCACGGCACCCCAGTCTTATTACTATCAAGTCCTCCTACAGGTTTTTTAAGAACCACATATAGAAGGCCGCAGGCCTGACCCGTATCTTGGCAGTGGTATGGACCCTTTGGTATGGAACTTTAACCCCGCTCACTATCCAGCGTTTAAACTTCCGGGTTTACATTTAAACCGACTATTAATAGCTTATTAATATCTTAGTTAGAAGGTGATTTTTCAAGCGGTTCCGTAGTGTAGTTGTTACACGCTCGCTTCACATGTGAGAGACCCAAGGTTCGAGCTCCAGTAGAATCAAATTATTTTATTTTTATTCTGTTAACTTTTTGTTTTGATGTAGTCATTTTAGTTTAAATAAATATGCTGTTTTATTGTAACCATTTTTTTGTTTTTATTATGCCCATGAAATATATGTGTGAGAGGGTGTGTGTGGGGGGGGGGGGGCGTAAACACATTAAAACTTTAACAGTGTTTTCATATCAATGAGTACTCAACCCTTATGGTAAATGAGCAATGTCAGAATAAGTTCAGAATCATCTCTCATTGAAGTTGAGAAAAATATGAAATTACGCTTACAAGATGAAGCAGATTTTTTTAAACCTGCACAGTTCTGTTCCATTAATGAAAACTGCACACGGATGCCAGTAAGAAAATGAGACCAATGTAAATAAAATGAACTATGAAATATTTGGGAGTTACAACACAAAATCATAAATAATGGTTATTTTGGGGGTTATAACACAACATCATAGATAATTGTTTTTTGGGGGTTATAACACAAAATCATGAATATTGGTTATACCAGTATCTTTTTTCTATTTTGTTGAAAATAATCGGCCAATATATTAATATTTACAGTAGAAAAAAATCGTTCCATGTAACTTCATTGAGTGCCTTTTACACTGAAATTCCCGACGCCCTTTGCTGCTTTGCATCAATACTTATCTTGTTTGATACCTTGAATAAAGTACTGTGTTATCAACATATGTCGTTTATTGATATTTATTCCGTCTTCCCCTGGCGATTAACTGACCCAGCTCTGACTCGGAAAGTCATGAGGATTGAATATACCGGTAATGCGTGTTATTATAACTGGGCAAAAATTTGTGACCAAGTTTTGTATGAGCAGGAGAGTAGTCAGCGTTTCCCCCACACTGCTCAGTGTTACATCATATGCTACAAAGACACGGGGTTGATACTTCCTAGATATTATGCTTAAATCAGCCAATGGAATATTGCGAATGTATTTATTTGGGTCTGCTGGCGTTTTGTAAAGGTCATTTAACCCATTTATGCCTAGTGGACTCTTCCCATCCTTCTAAATTGAATCCATTTATTTCCAAAATGAGGGGTGTCTAGTATATTTATTTCCATATTTAGAATTTTTCTTACAGAAATTCCGTTCAGCAAACAGCGCAGACCCAGATGAGACGCCGCATCATGCGGCGTCTCATCTGGGTTTACGATGTTAGCAAAGGCCTTTTTTCTAGACACTAGGCATAAATGGGTTAAGTCGAAAAGCTGGGTGAGACCGCTTCGCCGAACACTACGTGTACGCAAATAAGCCCATTATGTTTGTTTCCCTCATGTACCGTGTTTCCCATTAAAGATGAGAGGGTGTTGTTGTTGCTGCTGCTGATGTTGTTGCTCGAATTGATCAGCGTGGTCTGCATGTCATTTAACCGAAGAAGCCAGAGCACAGGAATCATGGTGGCAAGGTAACAGATGAAGCACGTGCAAAACCTTCAAAAAGGCAACACATGGTATACATCAATGGCAAATATATAATTAAGATGAACGCAGTAATGACAATTTTCCAGACTGATTAAAAAAGCTTATCAATCAATGTATGTCTTTTATGATAATCTTATTTGCATGTCATGATGAATAACAGGACAAGTGGGCATGTTATCCTTTCAGAATGGAGCGTTTAAATAAAAGTGCAATATGCTATCATAATATTAGACTTGTTCTGAGAAAACTGGGCTTAATGCATGTGCTTAAAGTGTCATCCCAGATTAGCCTGTGCAGTCCGAACATAAAATACCATAAATACGGAAAGGGTCGTCCCTGATTAGCCTCTGCGGACTTCACAGGCTAATCTGGGATGACACTTTAAGCACATGCATTAAGGCCAGTTTTCTCAGAACAAGGCTCATAATACGATACAAATCGATATAATGTTCCCGTGTCGCGGTATTTTTAAGGAATGTCAGGCATATTTTGAAACGTTTCATTATAATCATCGGTTACTGTTACTAACAATTCGTTGCAGATAATGAGTATTCGCCATAAGGAGAGTGGTTATGTATATTTATCCCTTATGTGACTTTTATTTTTAGTCGACCTAATTCATGCGAAAAGGGCCATCTGGAAAGACGTGTATTTTTTTAAACGTATCTATTGGGCCCAAACGTGCATTTGTCCTAGGAAATGGAGATCTTTTAATTCGTGATATTGGTGTATTACATGTACATGATGTTAATTGATGGCTATTTAATTGATAAAAAATGTATGATTTTAATGATTTTAGAGTTACCGAAATATGATTAATATCTGTTGAAAAGAAAACACATGATACGTTGCTAAGACGTACATACATACTATTAGTAGGTGGTTTGAAAAACTTACTTTTTCCATTCTAAGCCGTACCGAAAGTAAAAAATCACAATTGCTTCTAATAAAAACAGAAATCCGCAGACGGCGTATATCCCGTAGTAGCTCGTATTCAGCTGAGTCGCAAAATACACCGAACATGCTGCGTGACCAAACAATAAACATCTGGCAAATAACGCGCGAAATATTTTCCGACATTTATGAAAATCGGATCTGAAAACGAGACTGTTTACGTTTAGATCTTTTACGTTAATTTTGACGTGAGTTGACATGTTTGTGCGTAAAGTTAGAGATCTTGATTGTAAATAACATTGTCTAGTTTATTGTTAAGTTCCGTATTTTAAATATGACTACTTCTTTCCGGTATTTTCAATTAGTTTTAAGTGGTTTGGTCAGACAAAGCCCAACTAGGATTTACTTGTCCTTATATGGTATTTTGTTATCTGAAGGAGAAACGAATCACGCATTTTTAACAATAACTTGTCATACAGTTTAACGTCTTTAGTTTGCAGCTTACATCTTCATTTTTTTTCAAATGCATTCCACTTAATTAATCTGGCCGCGTTGTTACATGCGCGCATAAATACTATAATGCCTCGTCCGTTATATTATGCAATAGTCATTTATTAAACAGTTAAGGGCGTGGTTGCTGAACATCTTAAATACAGAAGCGATCGATTTCATATACGACTCGAAACAATTATGCTCAAAAAAGATTTAGCTACAATATTTTTATTTATCGACGCTGATGCGTGATTTAAAAAAAAAAAACGGTTATATGCATGATGTTTCTTAATTGTTTCAAATATTTGCATGTAAATAGGTGCAATCATCTCAAGGTAATAAACGCCAGTATGAACTAATAGGCTTATAGGGGACGCTACGTTTCGCTTTTATTGTATTTTCCGTCAAACGGAAATCTCTTGTAAACGTAAACCCAGTCTAGCCGGAAAGTGTCGTTACTTATTAGCCTGTTCGGATCATGTTTTTATTTTTTTAAACCTATGTATTTTAGCTCGATTGCATCGAAAGACTTAGGCTTATATAAACGCTCTCGAGTCCGTTTTCTGGGCCTAGAACCAGTACTTGGTGTCTGAAGGGGAGATCTTAAGAATGCTCCCCCGGTGGTGATCGAACCCCTGACCTCCCGGCCGCTAGGCGGACACCATAACCATTACACCACAGCGACCTGTTCGGATTACACAGGCTTATCTGTGACAACACTTTACCCTCAAGCAATAATCCCCGTTTTCGCAGAGGGCGGCTCATATAGTTAAATTCAACGACTTGGAATGCCGATGCAACTTTAAACAACTGTCGGTAATGTACTTGTTTTGTAATCTAATAAAATATAGTACTTAAGCATGAATAGCATTGGAAACGACATCGACTTTGAATACTGATTCAAATGTTTACTCAATATCGGACGATTTGTATGTATACATGTTTGATGAAACACAGCGCTCATGAATCATATAATGTACATATTAACACATTGATTTAGAAAGACGCATGAAAATAATGATATTGATGTTTAAACAAGTCTTAACAATGCTCAACGAGACACATCATGAGTATGTGAGGTCAGTGAACCTTTTATAATCTTAAATAAATACACAAATTTCGTTTACTTAAGCAGAAAGTCAAGCCATTGTCAATAAGCCTTTAAAGGGGCCGTTAACCAGATTTACGAAACAAGAAAAGTTTTAAAATACCGTATTTTTACAATTATTAGTTTTTAGTGATTAAAATATCATTACTGGTATATTACATTGCTTGAAAAAGTGTATATTATCAGTATATTCGGTAATAAAATTTCGGGATGTGAAAGCGAAAGTACATCGCGAAAATAAGTGGCATAACGATATACACACTATAAATAACGCAAGTAGATTGATCATTTTATATATAAAATATATGCAATTCCCTACGCATGCCCAATTTGCATTCCTGTGTTTACCACGTGACGATGATGATCAATCTACTGGCGTTATTTATAGTTAACTGCATGGTAGTTACCGGTACCTGTACCCAGTAAAAAGTAACCGAATATACTGAAAAAAAAACTTAACAACTTTTTTAAAGTAATGTGATATAGCAGTCGTGATATTTAAATCAATATAAACTAATAATTGAAAAAAAAATACGGTATTTTAGAACTTTTCTTATTTCGTCAATCGCGGTTGACGGTCCCTTTAAACTACCGGCACATCATTATGAAGTGACGCTTTCATGTACACATGTATATCTTGTTTATTCGGAGGTTTACCAAACACTGTGATACCATTGAAGGCATTACCTTAATAGTACACTTTTACGAGCTTACACGTTAAAGGCGTGCTCATTACTTGATATAAAACTACGACATTCACTCCTCTTTTTTTAAATTGCACTCCTCTTTTTTCTATTTCGTGGCCACGACTTAGTAACTCGTGGCCACGAGTTTGCTATGTCGTGGCCACGAGATAGAAAAAAGAGTAGTGAAAAACTAAATAAATATATTTACATACTTACATATTACATATTTAAAAAATACTTATGTATCCATTTAATGTATGCATGTATTATTTCTAGACATAAACACAAACATGACATCAAAAGTTGAAGCTAAAACAGGTGCTATAACGCAAAACTAAAAGGCGTACAAACGCTACAGTTGCGTAGCCAGACCCAACTTTTAGCCGAGGCAGTATCTTAGGTCATTCTAGGGGAGTCCATGGGGATGCCCCACCCCGGATTGTTTATACCTAGAACATCTCTGGTGCGATTTTAAGGCCATTTAAACCATATTTTATACTCAATTATCGGAATCGTGGACGCTACATATGACCGTTTAGTATCTATAAAGTTAACAAACAAATCTGCTTCAAGTTTATTCTCAATTTTAGATTATGTTGCCATAAACGGTGTATGAATAGACATTGATGTAACAACCTTAAGTAGTGGTCAATGGATCCAGAGTCTGACGCGTTATCGATTGCGTCTCAGGGACATATTGATTATCATGAGGAGTGCAAATATTTAACATAAATAAGTAAAGTTTCTGGCCATTTTTTTCAATTTTCTTGTGTAATATTTTGTTTCAGCACTGCGTCATCATGATCTGTCAGGTCTATCATCAACTACATTGACTATAAAAAAGAAAAGACTTGAACTTCTTTATATCAAAAATAGTTTAATACGCGGGGTATCATAATTTTAAAATTCTAATGTAAACAAAGATTCGTACCACCTGAAACGGTCCCGGATTTAACTCGACGCCGGCCATAAAGAGGACAATACCAATAAAGCCGAAAACGCCAACCACCTGAAGTGTGTCTAGGTCCAAATAGACCCAGACCTGGCCGTAAAACACCCGATTCTAGCTCGGTACGTTCCGATGTCCACCATGATTATAGCATCAAAGTGTACAGTGCGACGCTTTGTTTAATACAATGTTTACGGATTTTCCAAATCATTTTGCTGAACCATTTGGCATCAATTGAGGTTGTTAAATTGAAATAATTATCTTCCTTAAAATGAACAATTGTACTCGATGATAATATTTCTTTGTCAATATCATAATGCCTAAAATTAATTAAATTGCCTCAATTTCTTATATAGATTGTATTCTTTGACATAAATTTCCCTTTTTTCCATGTAATCTCAACTTTGATCTGCAAATTTTAGCCGAGGCAACTGCTTTAGCCGAGGCAACTGCCTCGGCGTGCCTCAACGTGGCTACGACGCTGCGCGAAAACAGGTGTGGAACCATCCACATAGGAAGGCGACAGTACGTGAAATGAAATCAAATGATCACATATAAACGTTTAAATTATTTTTTTACTAATGACTGAGATATTCAAGTTTGAAAAGTGTTGCGCTACAAAAGTTTCCAATTGAAAGTTTACGACAGCTTATTCGATTACGATTAAATCGTCTATAACTATTTGTGAAACTAAATACATGTATTGTGACGTGAAAAAAACACTTTATTTTCTGTGACGTATCTTCTTTTTTGCCCACTGTTAATTAATTCAAATGTGTTTAATAACATGATACTGTATAAATATATGTCATATAATACCGGTAGCTAGGTTCCAGATGAATGATTTAGAAATATAAATAGTGTTCCTTTAATTGGGCGTAGCTCTTTTACAACGCGTTTGACGAAGATGTCTTGCGATAATTTATGCAGCAGGAGCATTGAAAACTAATCGAATCAGGAAAACACTTGGGGATAAATATTATTATAAGACACGTATAATCGAGGTACAGTAACACAGTTAGTGTTTTATACTCGACCAAAGTCTTAAATGCTTTTGGGTTGTTGTTGGTTTGCAGAAAAAGGTCCGTAAATATGGTGACGTTAAATGCATCAAGATACTAAAGTGCATACATTTACATGCTGATAATGTGTTTGTTAAGTATTTTTAAACTTAAACCATCGTGCTGATTTTTACGACGTCAAGTGTGTCGAGTTGTAGATGGCTGTTGTCCGCCAGTTTGGTTGAACTTCATAGCCTCGTTGTACAATGGTGGTAAGTCGTCATACAGGGGAGGTTTCCCCATGTCTGGATCGGCAAGAGTCTGCTCGTACGTGGGAGGGCCATCGCAAGGTTCAACAGCGCCTGCAGATAAAACGGAACATAAAATTATGGAGTAATTATTAAAATAGATAACTATTACATGTGTACTTGAACTAAAATATTACAAAATTTCCGCCTGTGTCTCCTTTTTCGTCGCCTGATTTTTTGTTGACTGGGGAAATTTAACGCTCAAATGTTAACATAGTTTATATACTTGTTCTGGAATGTATTAAACAGAATATAACTGAAAATATTATAATTACCTAAGCATGTACAGCATGTCGTAAAATACATGCACCAAGACATACATTCATACACATGCGTCAAAATAACAAAAGAACAAGTACAAACATTGACGTTAATGTAAATCCTGAAAATCATTCACCTAATAGTCAATTTAGTATGCTAAAATGACTACTTCCTCAAGATTTAACCTCATGGATGTGAACGGAGATACGAACCACATACGGTGACTAATAGAAATAATCACTAAGGGCTGGTAAATATTTTTGTATGGCGGTTTGCTTATAGTGTAAGCATGCTTCAATGCTCGCTGACAAAGTGGTAATATTAGATGTTAAAACTGGGTATTAGTGACTATGTATTGATTTGACATGCACCATCAACTTTGAATGAATTTTACAGCGATCTCACTCGTAACAAGATTTGACCCTCGCGATGTATTGAAATTATGTCAATCATACTTTACGGGTAAATATCACATAATTTGGCAATAAAAAGCGTGAGTGTAGAGGAGTTTCATTTGATTGCATTAACATATTTGCATATTACATTTCAGCGACAAGCTTGTACAAAAGTCGAAAGACGCTTGTACAAAAGTCGAAAGACTTACCGTATGTTATAGAGAAGATATGATGAATGTTCATCTCTTGCATTTGGCGTTCCATCATTTCGCGCGCAGCCGTGATCGCTCGCTGATTTTTCTGGGCTATTTTACGCTTCCAGCACAGGTGAATAATCACGGGCACAAACATAAGTAGGATCCCC